>NC_091203.1:2332959-2437959 GCF_040958095.1 Procambarus clarkii
ACCATACCTAGTACACCACTACTACCACACCATCACTAGTACACCACTACTACCACACAATCACTAGTACACTACTACTACCACACCATCACTAGTACACCTCTACTACCACACAACAACTACTACACCGATACTACCACAACACCACTAGTACACAACTACTACCACACGATCACTAGTACACCACTACTACCACACCACAACTAGTACACCACTACTACCACACCATCACTAGTACACCACTACTACCACATTATCACTAGTACAACACTATTACCACACCACAACTAGAACACCACTACTACACCACCACAACTAGTACACCACTATTACCACACCACTAGTACACCACTACTACCACACCATCACTAGTACACCACTAGTACCACATCATCACAAGTACACCACTACTACCACACCACAAATAGTACACGACAACTAGTACACCACCACAACTACACCACCACTAGTATACCACTACCACCATTCCACAACTAGTACACCACTACTACCACACCATAAATAGTACACCACCAATATTACACCACTAC
The DNA here is from genome assembly GCF_040958095.1 of Procambarus clarkii. NCBI lineage: Eukaryota > Metazoa > Arthropoda > Malacostraca > Decapoda > Cambaridae > Procambarus > Procambarus clarkii. The sequence goes on from NC_091203.1 coordinate 2,333,511, forward strand.
TAGTACACCAATATAACCACACCACAACTAGTACACCAGTACTACCAGACCACAACTAATACACGACTACTACCACACCACAACTAGTACACCAATACTACCACATCAAAACTAGTACACCACTACTACCACACCACTAGTACATCACTACTACCACACCACCACTAGTACACCACCACTACCACACCATCACTAGTACACTACTACAACCACACACCTACTTGTACACCACTACTACCACACCACCACTAGTACACCACTACTACCACACCACCACTAGTACACCACTACTACCACACCATCACTAGTACACCACTACTACCTCACCACAACTAGTACACCACTACTACAACACCACAACTAGTACACCACTAGTACACCACTAATACCACATCATCACTAGTACACTACAAGTACATCACCATCACAAGTACACCACTACTACCACACCACAAATAGTACACGACAACTAGTACACAACCACAACTACAGCACCACTAGTATACCACTACTACGACTCCACAACTAGTACACCACTACTACTACATCACCACTAAAACACCGCTACTACCACATCACCAAAAGTATACCACTACTACCACTCCACAACTAGTACACCACTACTACCACTCAACAAGTAGTACACCACTACTACCACATCACCACTAGTACACCACTACTACCACTCTATAAGTAGTACATCACTACAACCACACCACAACTAGCACACCAATACTACCACATCACCACTAGTACACCACTACTACCACTCCACAACTAGTACACCACTACTACCACACAACAACTGGTACACCACCACTACAACACCACCAGTAGTACACCACTACTACCACACCACAACTATTACACCTCTACTAACACACCACAACTAGTACACCACTACTACAACACCACAACTAGTACACCACTACAACCAAACCACAAGTAGTACACCACTAATAATATACCCCAACTAGACCACCTCTATTCCCACACCAAAACTAGTACACCTCTACTACCACACCACAATTAGAACACCACCACCATTACACAACTACAACAACACCACGACTAGTACACCACTACTACCACACCCGAACTAGTACACCACTACTGCCACACAATTACTAGTACACCACTACTATCACACTATAAATAGTACACCACTACTACCACACCACAAATACCATACTATATCTAGTACACCACTACTATCACACCACAACTACCACACCACAACTAGTACACTACTACTACCACACCATAACTAGTACACAACAACTAGTACACCACTACTACCAAAGCACAACTATTACACCACTACTACAACAACACAACTCGTACACCACTACTACAACACCACAACTAGTACATCACAACTACCACACCACAACTAGTACACTACTACTACCACACCATAACTAGTACATGACAACCAGTACACCACTACTACCACACCTCAACTATTACACCACTACTACCACACCATAACTAGTACACCACTACTACCACACTACAACTAGTACACCACTACTACCACACTACAACTTGTACACCACTACTACCACACTACAACTAGTACACAACTACTACCACACCACATCAAGTACATCACTACTACCACACCACAACTAGTACACCACTACTACCACACCAACACTAGTTCAACACTACTACCACACCACCACTAGAACAACACTGCTAGCACACAACCAAAAGTACACCACTACTACCAAATCACAACTAGTACAACACAACTATCACACCACAAATTGTAGACCACCACTAGTACATCATTATTACCACACCAGAAATAGTACACAACTGCCAGTACACCAATACTACCACACTAGAACTAGTACACAACTACTAGCACTCCACAACTAGTACACCACTTCTACCACACCACAAGTAGTATACCACTACTACCACACTACAACTAGTACACCACTACTACCACACTGCAACTAGTTCACTACTACTACCACACCACAACTAGAACACCGCTACTACCACACCACAACTTCTCCACCATTACTACCACACCACAACTAGTACAAATCTATTACGTCATCAGCACTTGTACACCACTACTACCACACCACAACTAGTACACCACTACTACCAAATCACCACTAGTACACCACTATACCACACCACAACTTGTTGACCACTACTAGTACACCACCAATAGTACACTACTACTAGTACACCAATACTACCACACCACAACTAGTGCAACACTACTACCACACTATAACTAGTACACCACTACTACAACACCACAACTAGTACACCACTATTACCACACCAAAATAGTACACCACTATTACTACACCACTAGTATCCCACTACTATTACACCATCACTAGTACACCACTAGTACCACACCATCACAGGTACACCACTACTACCACATTACAAATAGTACACGACAACTAGTACACCATCACAACTACACTACCACTAGTATACTACTACTACCACTGCACAACTAGTACACAACTACTACCACATCACCACTAAAACAGCACTACTACTACATCACCAAAAGTATACCAATACTACCATTCCACCACTAGTACACCACTACTACCACTCTACATGTAGTACACCACTACTACCACACCACAACTAGTACACCACTACTACCACATAACCACTTGTACACGACTACTACCACTCTACAAGTAGTTCACCACTACTCCCACACCACTACTACCACACCAGAACTAGTACACCACTATTACCACACCATCACTAGTACACCACTACTACCACACCACAACTAGAACACCACTACTACACCACCACACCTAGTACACCACTATTACCACACCACTAGTACACCACTACTACCACACCATCACTAGTACACCACTAGTACCACACCATCACAAGTACACCACTACAACCACACCACAAATAGTACACGACAACTAGTACACCACCACAACTACACCACCACTAGTATACCACTACTGCCACTCCACAACTAGTACACCATTACTACCACACCAGAAATAGTACACTACCAATATTACACCACTACTAGTACACCAATACAACCACACCACAACTAGTACACCACTACTACCACACCACAACTAGTACACGACTACTACAACACCACAACTAGTACACCAATACTACCAGACCAAAACTAGTACATCACTACTAACACACCACTAGTATATAACTACTACCACACCACAACTAGTACACCACCACTACCACACCATCACTAGTACACTACTACAACCACACACCTACTTGTACACCACTACTACCACACCACCACTAGTACACCACTACTACCACACCACCACTAGTACACCACTACTACCACGCCATCACTAGTACACCACTACTACCTCACCACAACTAGTACACCACTACTACAACACCACAACTAGTACACCACTAGTACACCACTAATACCACACCATCACTAGTACACTACAAGTACATCACCATCACAAGTACACTACTACTACCACACCACAAATAGTACACGACAACTAGTACACAACCACAACTACACCACCACTAGTATACCACTACTACGACTCCACAACTAGTACATCACTACTACTACATCACCACTAAAACACCGCTACTACCACATCACCAAAAGTATACCACTACTACCACTCCACAACTAGTACACCACTACTACCACTCAACAAGTAGTACACCACTACTACCACATCACCACTAGTACACCACTACTACCACTCTACAAGTAGTACATCACTACAACCACACCACAACTAGCACACCAATACAACCACATCACCACTAGTACACCACTACTACCACTCCACTACTACCACACTACAACTTGTACACCACTACTACCACACTACAACTAGTACACAACTACTACCACACCACATCAAGTACATCACTACTACCACACCACAACTAGTACACCACTACTACCACACCAACACTAGTTCAACACTACTACCACACCACAACTAGAACAACACTACTAGCACACAACCAAAAGTACACCACTACTACCAAATCACAACTAGTACAACACAACTATCACACCACAAATTGTAGACCACCACTAGTACATCATTATTACCACACCAGAAATAGTACACAACTGCCAGTACACCAATACTACCACACTACAACTAGTACACAACTACTAGCACTCCAAAACTAGTACACCACTTCTACCACACCACAACTAGTACACCACTACTCCCACATAACCACTTGTACACGACTACTACCACTCTACAAGTAGTTCACCACTACTCCCACACCACTACTACCACACCAGAACTAGTACACCACTATTACCACACCATCACTAGTACACCACTACTACAACACCATCACTAGTACACCACTAGTACCACACCATCACAAGTACACCACTACTACCACACCACAAATAGTACACGACAACTAGTACACCACCAAAACTACACCACCACTAGTATACCACCACAACTACACCGCCACTAGTATACCACTACTGCCACTCCACAACTAGTACACCATTACTACCACACCAGAAATAATACACTACCAATATTACACCACTACTAGTACACCAATACAACCACACCACAACTAGTACACCACTACTACCACACCACAACTAGTACACGACTACTACCACACCACAACTAGTACACCAATACTACCACACCAAAACTAGTATATCACTACTACCACACCACTAGTATATAACTACTACCACACCACAACTAGTACACCACCACTACCACACCATCACTAGTACACTACTACAACCACACACCTACTTGTACACCACTACTACCACACCACCACTAGTACACCACTACTACCACACCACCACTAGTACACCACTACTACCACACCATCACTAGTACACCACTACTACCTGACCACAACTAGTACACCACTACTACAACACCACAACTAGTACACCACTAGTACACCACTAATACCACACCACCACTAGTACACTACAAGTACATCACCATCACAAGTACACCACTACTACCACACCACAAATAGTACACGACAACTAGTACACAACCACAACTACACCACCACTAGTATACCACTACTACGACTCCACAACTAGTACACCACTACTACTACATCACCACTAAAACACCGCTACTACCACATCACCAAAAGTATACCACTACTACCACTCCACAACTAGTACACCACTACTACCACTCAACAAGTAGTACACCACTACTACCACATCACCACTAGTACACCACTACTACCACTCTACAAGTAGTACATCACTACAACCACACCACAACTAGCACACCAATACTACCACATCACCACTAGTACACCACTACTACCACTCCACAACTAGTACACCACTACTACCTCACAACAACTGGTACACCACCACTACAACACCACCAGTAGTACACCACTACTACCACACCACAACTATTACACCACTACTAACACACCACAACTAGTACACCACTACTACAACACCACAACTAGTACACCACTACAACCAAACCACAAGTAGTACACCACTAATAATATACCCCAACTAGACCACCTCTATTCCCACACCAAAACTAGTACACCTCTACTACCACACCACAATTAGAACACCACCACCATTACACAACTACAACAACACCACGACTAGTACACCACTACTACCACACCCGAACTAGTACACCACTACTGCCACACAATTACTAGTACCCCACTACTATCACACTATAAATAGTACACCACTACTACCACACCACAAATACCATACTATATCTAGTACACCACTACTATCACACCACAACTACCACACCACAACTAGTACACTACTACTACCACACCATAACTAGTACACAACAACTAGTACACCACTACTACCAAAGCACAACTATTACACCACTACTACAACAACACAACTAGTACACCACTCCTACAACACCACAACTAGTACATCACAACTACCACACCACAACTAGTACACTACTACTACCACACCATAACTAGTACATGACAACCAGTACACCACTACTACCACACCTCAACTATTACACCACTACTACCACACCATAACTAGTACACCACTACTACCACACTACAACTAGTACATCACTACTACCACACTACAACTTGTGCACCACTACTACCACACTACAGCTAGTACACAACTACTACCACACCACATCAAGTACATCACTACTACCACACCACAACTAGTACACCATTACTACCACACCAACACTAGTTCAACACTATACCACACCACAACTTGTAGACCACTACTAGTACACCACTACTACCACACCACAAATAGTACACCACCAATAGTACACTACTACTAGTACACTAATACAACCACACCACAACTAGTGCAACACTACTACCACACTATAACTAGTACACCACTACTACAACACCACAACTAGTACACCACTATTACCACACCAAAATAGTACACCACTATTACTACACCACTAGTACCCCACTACTACTACACCATCACTAGAACACCACTAGTACCACACCATCACAAGTACACCACTACTACCACATTACAAATAGTACACGACAACTATTACACCATCACAACTACACTACCACTAGTATACTACTACTACCACTGCACAACTAGTACACCACTACTACCACATCACCACTAAAACACCACTACTACTACATCACCAAAGTATACCAATACTACCATTCCACCACTAGTACACCACTACTACCACTCTACATGTAGTACACCACTACTACCACACCACAACTAGTACACCACTACTACCACATAACCACTTGTACACGACTACTACCACTCTACAAGTAGTTCACCACTACTCCCACACACTACTACCACACCAGAACTAGTACACCACTATTACCACACCATCACTAGTACACCACTACTACCACACCACAACTAGAACACCAATACTACACCACCACAACTAGTACACCACTATTACCACACCACTAGTACACCACTACTACCACACCATCACTAGTACACCACTAGTACCACACCATCACAAGTACACCACTACTACCACACCACAAATAGTACACGACAACTAGTACACCACCACAACTACACCACCACTAGTATACCACTACTGCCACTCCACAACTAGTACATCACTACTACCACACCACAACTAGTACATCACTACTACCACACCACTAGTATATAACTACTACCACACCACAACTAGTACACCACCACTACCACACCATCACTAGTACACTACTACAACCACACCCCTACTTGTACACCACTACTACCACACCACCACTAGTACACCACTACTACCACACCATCACTAGTACACCACTACTACCTCACTACAACTAGTACACCACTACTACCAGACCACAACTAGTACACCACTATTACCACACCACTAGTACACCACTACTACCACACCATCACTAGTACACTACTAGCACATCACCATCACAAGTACACCACTACTACCACAACACAAATAGTACACGGAAACTAGTACACAACCACAACTACACCACCACTATTATACCACTACTACCACTCTACAACTAGTACACCACTACTACTACATCACCACTAAAACACCGCTACTATTACATCACCAAAAGTATACCACTACTACCACATCACCACTAGTACACCACTACAACCACTCTACAAGTAGTACACCACTACAACCACACCACAACTAGTACACCACTACTACCTCATCACCACTAGTACACCACTCCACAACTAGTACACCACTACTACCACACAACAACTGGTACACCACTACTACAGCACCACCAGTAGTACAACACTACTACCACACCACAACTAGTACACAACTACTAACACACCACAACTAGTACACCACTACTACAACACCACAACTAGTACACCACTACAACCAAACCAAAAGTAGTACACCACTAATAACATACCCCAATTAGACTACCTCTTTTACCACACCACAACTAGTACACCTCTACTACCACACCACAATTAGTACAACACCACCATTACACAACTACAACAACACCACGACTAGTACACCACTACTACCACACCCGAAATAGTACACCACTACTGCCACACAATTACTAGTACACCACTACTATCACACTATAAATAGTACACCACTACTACCACACCACAACTACCATACTATAACTAGTACACCACTACTATCACACCACAACTACCACACCGCAACTAGTACACTACTGCTACCACACTATAACTAGTACACAACAACTAGTACACCACTACTACCACAGCACAGCTATTACACCACTACTACAACAACACAATTAGTACACCACTACTACAACACCACAACTAGTACACAACTACTACCACACCACATCAAGTACACCACTACTACCACACCACAACTAGTACAAACCTACTACCTCACCACCACTACTACCACACCACAACTAGTACACCACTACTACCACACCAACACTAGTTCAACACTACTACCACACTACTACTAGAACAACACTACTAGCACACCACCAAAAGTACACCACTACTACCAAATCACAACTAGTACAACACTACTACCACACCACAAATTGTAGACCACCACTAGTTCATCATTAATACCACACCAGAAATAGTACACAACTTCCAGTACACCAATACTACCACACTACAACTAGTACACCACTACTACCACTCCACAACTAGTACACCACTACTACTACACCACAACTAGTACACCACTACTACCACACCAAAACTGGTACACCACTTCTTCCACACCACTAGTACACAACTACTACCACACCATCACTAATATACCACTACTACCACACCACAACTAGTACACCACTTTACCTACACAACAACTAGTACACCACTACTACCACACCATCATTAGTATACCATTGCTACCACACCATCACTAGTACACCACTACTACCACACCACAACTAGTACACCACTACTACCACTCCACAGTAGGACGACGGTCAGGGAACGACAAGGGTAGGACGGCGGTCCGCGAATTACTTCAATATTCTCGGGATATTTACGTACCAGTGAGCCCAAAACATAGTTTTTGGTCATATGAAGGGTACAGCAACGCAGTGATAACGCAACATAGTGAATTATTATAACGTTGGATAAGAAAAAAAATTGAAAAAGAACGAGATTGTGGCAAGACGGTGGCACCAGAGGCCTGAGAAGGGAAGAGCTTAGACCACCACGTGGGAGGACCTCTGGCGGGGACGTCAACAATTAAGGCGGACATCACTTCATAAATCACCTAATTGTGCTGTGGGATGCTTACTCGGAGGTGAGTGCCTCTCAAAGTCAGTCATACAAGGTGTACAGTGTTTTTTTTATATAGTAATTAGCTTTGAACATAAGTTAATTAAAATACGAAAAAGAAGCTCAAGAGCCTCAGCTTGGTACTAGTTTCTCACACCTGTGTGTTGCATTACACCGCCACTGACTAGACCTACCCCCCCCCCTCCTCACCATAACACGCCAGTGTAAACACACACACACACACACACACACACACGCACGCACAAACCAACCTACCGCCAACCTCACCTCTCACCCCAGGGACTGACCCGCCATACCTCACCCACCTGATTGCCCTCCTTCCTCTCTTCCTCTCTGCCTACTTCCCTGTCTCCCTCACTCTCCCTCCCTTTCACTCCCCTTCACTCCTCCTCTCCCTTTCACTCCCATTCACTCCTCCTCTCCCTTTCACTCCCTCTCTCCCTCTCCCTCCATCCCTCCACCAGTTAACCCCCCCCCCACTGTGCCACCCCAGCAATAAACACACACACACATACACATACACACGCACACACACACACACACAGACACACACACACACACACACACACACACACACACACACACACACACACACACACACACACACACACACACACACAGGGGGCCTCGTAGCCTGGTGGATAGCGCGCAGGATTCGTAATTCTGTGGCGCGGGTTCGATTCCCGCACAAGGCAGAAACAAATGGGCAAAGTTTCTTTCACCCTGAATGCCCCTGTTACCTAGCAGTAAATAGGTACCTGGGAGTTAGTCAGCTGTCACGGGCTGCTTCCTGGTGCGTGTGTGTGTGTGTGTGTATAGTGTGGAAAAAAAAAAAAAAGAAGTAGTTAGTAAACAGTTGATTGACAGTTGAGAGGCGGGCCGAAAGAGCAAAGCTCAACCCCCGTAAAAACACAACTAGTAAACACACACACACACACACACACACACACACACACACACACACACACACACACACACACACACACACACACACACACACACACACACACACACACATACACACACACACAGGTCAAGCGGGATGGAAAGACAACAGAATGAAGCTGGAGGAGAGGGACTGGACGAGTCATTCATGGAGATGATTGCTAAGGCATGGAAGGAAGTCAGTGGGGAATTGAAGGACCTGAGGGAAACTATATGTAAGCTGCAGATAGAACTAAGTGCAGCACAAGAGGAGATAAAAAGCCTAAAAACAGGCCCTCATCAGACTCTGGCCCAGGGGACCAACCCCCAGGTGCCAGGAGATGTAGCAATGGCAGGGACCCCTACAATTGGCCCAACCTTTGCTGAAATGCTCAAGAGCCCAGGAGCAATGTCCACAGTCAAGGAAGTTGTAATGAAAGCAGTAACCTCACAGGAGGCAGCTAGATGCACAAGCCAGCTAATGGAAAGGAAAAGAGCTGTAGTAGTGGTAGGTGTCAAGGAACAAGAGGGCTCCACAAGGGAGGAAACGAGGACTAAAGACAAAGCTGCAGTGGCAGGGATATTAAAGGAGATAGGAATGGAAGGGGCTGAACGAGACATAGAACAGTTTTTCCGGATTGGCCAGTACAACAGAGACAAAAAGAGATTGATCAAGGTAGTATTCAAGAGCGAGAACATCAAAGAGGACATCCTAGTAAGGAAGAGCAAACTGAGGCATGCAAGGAACTACAAAGAAGTATATGTTCAGAGGGACATGACCAGAGACGAGATAGTAAGGGCAGCAGATGCAAGGAAAAGGCGCAAGGAGAGGGAAGAGAGCCAGGGAACCTCAGCCTCCAACCCAGCAATCCCAGAGGGGAGTGGGGAACCCCAATCCAGCAACCCAGGAACCCCAGGGGGGAATGCAACACCCCAGCCCACCACCCAATAGGGCCCTCCCTACCCCCCAGCACAAACCCTTCCTTGCCCCTGCATAATGCCCATCATGAAACCCAAATCCTCCCCCTCCCCTTACCCCAAGTAGCCCCTGATTCCCAGCTCCTGGTCTTCTCCCTGCCCCAAGCAGGCCTGAGCAAGACCAAAGCCCTCTATCCCCCACTCCACCTCCCTCCAAACCCCTCTCAACTACACCGCAGGAGGGCGTGCCCTCTCCCCCAGGCAATCCCTGCTCCCTCACCCCCAGGACTTCTTCCTGCCCCAAGCAGGCCTGAGGAAGACCTAAGCCCTCCACCCCCCACTCCACCTCCCCCTGAACCCCTGGCAACTACCTCACAGGAGGATGAGCCTACCCAAGTAGCAATGACCATAGAACAACCTCCTACACTTGTAGGGAGTGTGGGTGAAATTGGATATAAGAAAGTGAGCTTCAAGGTAATGTACTCAAACATTGATGGGATTACCAATAAAAGAAGTGAACTGGCAGAAAGGGTGCAAGAAGAAAACCCTGATGTAATAGGACTAACGGAAACAAAATTGTCAGGAGTCATAACAGATGCTGTGTTTCCAAAGGACTACTATATAGTAAGGAAAGAGAGGGAAGGGAGAGGAGGTGGAGGAGTGGCCCTGCTGATAAGGAAGGACTGGAGTTTTAATGAGATGGAAATTCCGGGCTGTGACGGATTCAGAGATTACATAACAGGAACTATAACAATGGGTGGACCTAAGATAATAGTGGCAGTCATTTACAACCCTCCCGTAAATGACAAAAGACCTAGACAGGAGTTTGATAGGAACAACATGGCAACCATTAATATAATAGAGAGAGCAGCTTCAGTTGCCTGCAGGAATGGCTCAAGACTCTTAATCATGGGTGATTTCAACCATGGAAAGATAGACTGGGAGAATGGGGACCCACATGGTGGTGCAGATACGTGGCGAGCTAAACTCTTGGAAGTGGCAACAAGGAAGTTTCTGAGCCAGCATGTCAAGGAACCCACAAGAGTGAGAGGCAATGATGAACCAGCTAGACTCGACTTGATATTCACCCTGAATGAGTCAGAAATAAGGGAAGTCAAAATTGAAGCCCCCATAGGAATGAGTGACCACAGTGTACTGACCTTTGAGTACTTGGTGGAGGTAGGGATAACCTATCCAAGGATGGGAGTGGAGGGGAAAAGACTGAATTACCGAAGAGGAAAATATGACGAGATGAGGAACTTCCTCAGGGGAATACCATGGGAAACAGAACTTAGAGACAAGAATGTGCAGGTCATGATGGATTTTGTCACCCAAAAGTGCCAGGAAGCTGCAGACAGGTTTATCCCCGTCCAAAAGGAGAAAAACGAAAAGCAACAGAAAAACCCATGGTTCAACCAGGAATGTAAGGTAGCGAAACAACTGAGTAAAAGAACATGGAGAAACTACAGAAATAGCAGAACACCAGAGAGCAGGGAGAGATACCAGAGGGCCAGAAATGAGTACATCAGAGTGAGGAGGGAAGCAGAGAGACAGTTTGAAAATGACATCGCGAGTAAAGCCAAGACCCAATCAAAGCTGCTCCACAGCCACATCAGGAGGAAAACAGCAGTGAAGGAACAAGTGATGAAGCTGCGTAAAGGGGAAAACAGATACACAGAGAATGACAAGGAGGTGTGTGAAGAACTCAACAAGAGATTCCAGGAGGTCTTCACAATAGAACAAGGAGAAGCCCCTGCACTAAATGAGGAGGCGGCAAACCAAGCAACCTTGGAGGAATTTGACCTCCCCAGTGATGAGGTTAAAAGGTGTCTGCTGGAGCTGGATGTGACAAAGGCTGTTGGGCCTGATAGAATCTCACCATGGATACTAAAGGAAGGTGCAGAAGCACTAAGTGTGCCACTCTCTATGGTGTATAACAGGTCACTGGAAACAGGAGACTTACCAGAAAGTTGGAAGACAGCTAACGTGGTCCCAATATACAAAAAGGGTGACAGGCAAGAGGCACTGAATTACAGGCCAGTTTCCTTAACTTGTATACCATGCAAGGTGATGGAGACGATTGTGAGGAAAAGGCTCGTAGAGCATCTGGAGGGAAATAACTTTGTAACGCACCACCAACATGGGTTCAGAGATGGTAAATCGTGCCTCACAGGTTTAATAGAATTTTATGACCAGGCAACGAAAATTAGGCAGAAAAGAGAAGGGTGGGCCGACTGCATTTTCCTGGATTGCCAAAAAGCCTTTGACACAGTACCCCATAAAAGGCTGTTAAAAAAGTTGGAGCAACAGGCAGGAGTATAAGGGAAGGTGCTCCAGTGGATAAGGGAGTACTTAAGCAACAGGAAACAGCGAGTAACGGTGAGGGGGGAGACATCAGAGTGGCGAGATGTCACCAGCGGAGTCCCACAGGGCTCAGTACTTGGACCCATCCTGTTTCTAATATATGTGAACGATCTTCCAGAGGGTATAGACTCATTCCTCTCGATGTTTGCTGATGATGCAAAAATTATGAGAAGAATCAAGACGGATGAAGATAGACAGGGACTACAGGATGACCTGGATAAACTGGAGGAATGGTCTAGAAAATGGCTGCTAAAGTTCAACTCGGGAAAGTGTAAGGTGATGAAATTAGGCGAAGGGAGCAGGAGGCTGAACACAAGGTATCATCTGGGAGGGGAAATCCCGCAAGAGTCAAATAGAGAGAAGGATCTGGGGGTTGATATCACACCGAACCTGTCCCCAGAGGCCCACATCAAAAGAATATCATCAGCGGCATATGCTAGACTGGCCAACATAAGAACTGACTTCAGAAACTTGTGAAAGGAATCTTTCAGAACCCTGTATACCACTTATGTAAGACCAATCGTGGAGTATGCAGCTCCAGCCTGGAGTCCATACCTAGTTAAACACAAGACAAAGTTAGAGAAGATTCAGCGGTATGCCACCAGGCTCGTCCCGGAACTGAGAGGATTGAGCTACGAGGAAAGGCTAAAGGAGCTGAACCTCACATCCCTGGAAAACAGAAGAGTAAGGGGAGACATGATAACCACCTACAAAATTCTCAGGGGAATTGACAGGGTGGACAAAGACAAACTCTTCAGAACGGGTGGGACACGAACAAGGGGACACAGGTGGAAACTTAGTACCCAGATGAGTCACAGAGACGTTAGAAAGAATTTTTTCAGTGTCAGAGTAGTTAATAAATGGAATGCACTAGGAAGTGATGTGGTGGAGGCTGACTCCATACACAGTTTCAAATGTAGATATGATAGAGCCCAGTAGGCTCAGGAATCTGTACACCAGTTGATTGACAGTTGAGCGGCGGGACCAAAGAGCCAAAGCTCAACCCCCGCAAGCACAATTAGGTGAGTACTACTGCCACACCACTACTAGTACACCACTACTCCCACATTATCACTAGTACACCACTACTATCACACCACTAGTACACCACTACTACCACACCATCACTAGTACACCACTACTACCACACCACAACTAGTACACCACCATAAAACACCACCATTAGTACACCACTACTACCACACCACAACTTGTATACCACTTCTACCACACCACAACTATTACACCACTACTATCACACCACAACTAGTATCCCACTACTACCACACCGCTACTAGTACACCACTACTACCACACCACAACTAGTATAACACTAATGCCACACCACAACTAGTTCACCACTACTACAACATTACAACTAGTGCACCACTACTACAACACCACAACTAGTACATCACATCTAGTACACCACTACTGCCACACCACAACTAGTACACCACAACTACCACACCAGAACTAGTACACCACTACTACCACACTACAACTAGTACACCACTACTGCCACACTACAACTAGTACACTACTACTACCACACCACAACTAGTACACCACTACTACCACACCACAACTTCTCCACCATTACTACCACACCACAAATAGTACAAACCTACTACCTCACCAGCACTTGTACACCACTACTACCACACCACAACTAGTACACCACTACTATAACAACACCACTAGTACACCATTACTAGCACACCACTACTAGTACACCACTACTACCAATTCACCACTAGTACACCAATATACCACACCACAACTTGTAGACCACTACAAGTACACAACTACTACCACATCACAAATAGTACACCACCAATAGTACACTACTACTAGTACACCAATACTACCACACCACAACTAGTGCAACACTACTACCACACGATAACTAGTACACCACTACTACCACACCAAAATAGTACACCACTATTACTACACCACTAGTACACCACTACTACCACACCATCATTAGTACACCACTAGTACCACACCATCACAAGTACACCACTACTACCACACCACAAATAGTACACGACAACTAGTACACCATCACAACTACACCACCACTAGTATACTACTACTACCACTGCACAACTAGTACACCACTACTTCCACATCACCACTAAAACACCACTACACCTACATCACCAAAAGTATACCACTACTACCACTCCACCACTGGTACACCACTACTACCACTCTACAAGTAGTACACCACTACTACCACACCACAACTAGTACACCACTACTACCATATCACCACTTGTACACGACCACTACCACTCTACAACTAGTACACCACTACTCCCACACTACTACTACCACACCACAACTAGTACACTACTACTACCACATCACCGCTAGTACACCACTACTACCACTCCACAACTAGTACACCACTACTACCACACAACAACTAGTACACCACTACAACAACACCTCAATTAGTACGCCACTACTACCACACCACAACTAGTACACCACAACTACAACACCACAACTAGTACACCACTACAACCACACCACAAGTAGTACATCACAAATAATATACCCAAACTAGTACACCTGTATTACCACAGCACAACTAGTACACCTCTACTACCACACCACAACTACCACACCACAATTAGTACACCACCACCATTACACAACTACAACAACACCACGACTAGTACACCACTACTACCACACAAATACTAGTACACCAATACTATAACACTGTAAATAGTACACCACTACTACAACACCACAACTACCACACCATAACTAGTACACCACTACAACCACACCACAACTAAAACACCACAACTACCACACCACAACTAGTACACTACTACTACCACACCATAACTAGTACACAACAACTAGTACACCACTACTACCACACCACAACTAGTACACCACTACTACAATAACACAACTAGTACACCACTACTACAACACCATAACTAGTACACCACTACTACAACACCATAACTAGTACTTCACAACTAGTACACCACTACTACCACACCTCAACTAGTACACCACTACTACCACTCCACAACTAGTACACCACTACTACTACCACACAACAACTAGTACACCATTACTACAACACCACCATTAGTACACCACTACTACCACACCAAAACTAGTACACCACAACTACCACACCACAACTAGTACACCACTACTACAACACCACCACTAGTACACCACTACAACCACACTACAAGTATTACACCACTAATAATATACCCCTACTAGTACACCTCTATTACCACACCACAACTAGTACACCTCTACTACCACACCACAATTAGTACACCACCAATAGTACACAACTACATCAACACCACGACTAGTACACCACTACTACCACACCACAACTAGTACACCACTACTGCCACGCAATTACTAGTACACCAGTACTATCACGCTATAAATAGTACACCACTACTACCACACCACAACTACCATACCATAACTAGTACACCACTACTATCACACCACAACTACCACACCACAACTAGTACACTACTACAACCACACCATAACTAGTACACAACAACTACTACACCACTACTACCACAGCACAACTATTATACCACTACTACAGCAATACATCTAGTACACCACTACTACAACACCACAACAAGTACATCACTGCTAGTACACCACTACTACCACACCACAACTAGTACATCACTACTACCACACCACATCTATTACACCACTACTACCACACCGCAACTAGTACAAACCTACTACCTCTCCACCACTTGTACACCACTACTACCACACCACAACTAGTACAATACTACTACCACACCAAGACTAGTTCAACACTTCTACCACACCACCACTAGAACAACACTACTAGCATGCCACCAAAAGTACACCACTATTACCAAATCACAACTAGTACAACATTACTACAACACCACAAATTGTAGACCACCACTAGTACATCATTAATACCACAGCAGAAATAGTACACCACCAATAGTACACAACTTACAGTACACCAATACTACCACATTACAACTAGTACACCACTACTACAACACCACCATTAGTACACCACTACTACCACACCACAACTAGTACACCACTACTACCACACCACAACTAGTACACCACTACTACAACACCACATCTAGTACACCACTACAACCAAACCACAAGTAGTACACTACTAATAATATACCCCAACTAGAACACCTCTATTACCACACCACAACTAGTACACCTCTACTACCACACTACAATTAGTACACCACCACCATAACACAATAACAACAACACCACGACTAGTACACCACTACTACCACACCACATCTAGTACACCACTACTGCCACACAATTACTAGTACACCACTACTATCACGCTATAATAATACACCACTACTACCACACCACAACTACCATACCATAACTAGTACACCATTACTATCACACCACAACTACCACACCACAACTAGTACACTACTACTACCACACTATAACTAGTACACCACTACTACCACACCACAACTTGTTCATCACTACTACCACACCACATCTATTACACCACTACTACCACACCACAACTAGTACAAACCTACTACCTCACCACCACTTGTACACCACTACTACCACAACACAACTAGTACACCACTACTACCACACCACAACTAGTAAAAACCTACTACCTCACCATCACTTGTACACCACTACTATCACACCACCACTAGTACACCACTACTACCACACCATCACAAGTATACCACTACTACCACATCATCACTAGTACACCACTACTACCACACCACAACTAGTATCCCACTACTACCACACCACGACTAGTTCACCACTACTACCACACCACAACTAGTACACCACTAATACCACACCACAACTAGTTCACCACTACTACAACATTACAGCTAGTACACCACTACTACAACACCACAACTAGTACATCACTCCTAGTACACCACTACTACCACACCACAACTAGTACACCACAACTACCACACCAGAACTAGTACACCACTACTATCACATTACAACTAGTACACCACTGCTACAACACTACAACTAGTACACTACTACTACCACACCACAACTAGTACACAACTACTACCACACCACAACTTCTCCACCATTACTACCACACCACTACTAGTACAAACCTCCTACCTCACCAGCACTTGTACAGCAATACTACCACACCACAACTAGTACACCACTACTGCCACAACACCACTAGTACACCATTAGTAGCACACCACTACTAGTTCACCACTACTATCAAATCACCACTAGTACACCACTATACCAAACCACAACTTGTAGACCACCACTAGTACACCACTACTACCACACCACAAATAGTACACCACCAATAGTACACTACTACTAGTACACCAATACTACCACACCACAACTAGTGCAACACTACTACCACACCATAACTAGTACACCACTACTATAACACCACAACTAGTACACCACTACTACCACACCAAAAAAGTACACCACTATTACAACACAATCACAAGTACACCACTACTACCACACCACAAATAGTACACGAAAGCTAGTACACCATCACAACTACACCACCACTAGTATACTACTACTATACTGCTCAACTAGTACATCACTACTACCACATCACCACTAAAACACCACTACTATCACATCACCAAAAGTATACCACTACTACCACTCCATTACTAGTACACCACTACTACCACTCTACAAATAGTACACCACTACTACCACACCACAACTAGTACACCACTACTACCACAATACCACTTGTACACGACTACTACCACTGTACAAGTAGTACACCACTACTCCCACACCACTACTACCACACCACAACTAGTACACCACTACTACCACATCACCATTAGTACACCACTACTACCACTCCACAACTAGTACACCACTACTACCACACAACAACTAGTACACCACTACTACAACACCTCCATTAGTACACCACTACTACCACACCACAACTAGTACACCACTACTAGAACACCACAACTAGTACACCACTACAACCACACCACAAGTAGTACACCACAAATAATATACCCCAACAAGTACACCTCTATTACCACACCACGACTAGTACACCTCTACTACCACACCACAACTACCACACCACAATTAGTACACCACCACTATTACACAAATACAACAACACCACGTCTAGTACACCACTATTACCACACAACTACTAGTACACCACTACTACCACACTATAAATAGTACACCACTACTACAACACCACAACTACCACACCATAACTACCACACCACAACTACCACACAACAACTACCACACCACAACTAGTACACTACTATTACCACTCCATATCTAGTACACAACAACTAGTACACCACTACTACGACACCACTGTTACCTATCGTACGTTACGGCTCGTGATCCTACAGCAGCCAAACTTTAATAAGTCTAGGGATACGACACAACTGCTGTTCTCAATAGCGAATCACCAGTATAACCCCTTAATAGGTAATGAGCACAAAAATAGAATCTTCATAGGACTGAAGAATAAAGACTAAGTATATATATATAATATTATATTCAATAAATCTCAAAAGCAAACAGATGATTATATGGTCACAATATATCACATTAAAAATATCACTGTAACTTCCAGACATTAAATTAATAGGTATGGCTATGACAGAACAAATGAACTTAACTTCAACAAGTGTTATCTCCCTGGTTTCTGCTCAGCTACTGAACAACAATATGCGAGTCAAAAAACACATTGCCTTGCCCCGCGAATAAATTGCCAAAGTTACAATATTTATTATTTCAACAATGGAGCACTACATTGTGACAAGAGTAATCTTAAACTAACTTAATGAATAATTAGTACATATTGATATAGACAAATTAAAGGTAATAGTTCTTTACATAGTAATTAAAATGTGCATACAGAATAGCATAATGGCATGCACAACCCAGCAACGGACGATCCCACGACAATTTGCCAGATACAGTTCACTCAATTATTATTTCACTCTGTTACCCACTTATGATCACATATAAATCATTAGTTCCCGTGGGAAAACTGATCACACAAAGAAATAAACAATCATTCCCACGATACGCTGGGCCTAACGCCAACATTGTAACATGAATGTGCATTTGCATAGAACATATAAGTATACAATATACATGCTTGTAATTTACATACAATTATAAATGTACATATTAATATATTTACTTACGTATCTTATAAGGGTACGTAACACTTCCACCTCCAAGAAAAAAAATGCAATGGATTGAAGATCAATGGCATTTTTTCAGAAGTAAAAATGTTAAGTAAAAAGAAACATTTCATTTATGGTACATCAAAACTTCTTGACAAAGTATCAGCAATAACATTTTGTCTGCCTGGAATATGTTTGATTTCTACATTAAATTCCTGCAAAAACAATGACCATCGCAGAATTCGTTGGTTCTTGACTTTCATCATATTTATAAAGATAAGGGGGTTGTGGTCTGTAAATACTAACACTTTATTTCCTGATAAGTAAATCTCAAACTTCTTGATTGACAATATAAGACCCAACGCCTCCTTTTCTACCACGGAATAATTTCTCTGAGCTGCATTAAATTTTCTGGAATAGTAATACACAGGATGCTCAATCTGGTCTAAACCAACTTGAATAAGCACAGCACCTATTCCAACATCTGACGCATCAATGTGTAATATAAATGGTTTATCAAATTGGGGACTAGCAAGAATAGGTGAGGTGGACAATATGCCCTTTAGGTTCTGAAAAGCATTCTGACAATCTTGTGTCCACTGAAACTTTACTTGCTTGCGTAATAAGTTTGTCAAAGGAGCAGCTACTGTTGAAAAATTTCTACAATAACGCCTATAGTATGCACACATACCAATAAACCGTTGGACTCCTTTCTTATTGGTCAACACTGGGTAGTCCACAATGGCTTGAATCTTATCTTGTAAGGGGATAATCTTACCTTGTCCCACCTCGTGGCCAAGATAAGTTATCGTACCTTTTGCCCAACTACACTTATTCATATTTATGGTTAACTTTGCGTTTTCCAACACTGTAAACAAGTTCTTAAGGCCTAAGAGATGATCTGCCCAATTCTTATTGTACAAAACAATGTCATCAAGGTAGGCCCTACAATCTGGCACATCCTTGAGTAAGAAATTCATGAATCTTTGAAAAGTAGCAGGTGCATTTCTCAAACCGAATGGCATGACATTAAATTCATACGCACCATCAGGTGTAACAAAAGCAGTAACCTCTCTAGCATACTCTGTTAATGGAATTTGATAATACCCTTTTGACAAATCAAGCTTACTTACATATTCGGCATGACCTATGGACTCTATACATTCTTCCAACAAGGGTAAAGGAAAAACGTCCACTGTAGTGTTCTTGTTCAGTTTCCTATAATCCACGCACAATCTCCAGGTTCCATCTGGTTTTGGCACTAACAAACACGGAGAACTCCAAGTACTTTGACTTGGCCGAATGAAATCATGCTGGAGCAGATATTCCACTTCTGCTTGCATAATTTTCCTCTTTTCGGGATTCACTCGGTACGGATGTTGTCGAATGGGGGTGCTGTCCAGGAGCTGAATGTCGTGTGTGATGAGGTGGGTCTGGGTAGGAACCTCCCCAAACAGAGATGAATGGTTGTCCAGCAGAACCTGGAACTCATCACGTTGTTCCTCCTGTAAATGACATAGCATCTCCCTGCCATTGGAACTGGAACTGAGAAGTTGGATATTAACATCGTGTCCCTCACTACAATTATCCTCAGGTGGTAACTCTTCCCGACTAAAACAAGCTACTACACCAGGTCCAACATAAGCTTTTAATCTGTTAATGTGCACAGTCATTTGGGGTTCTGAAAGATTAGGGTTAATTAGTTTATAAGTTAGGTCTCCCACCTTGTCTACCACTTGGTAGGGTCCTGCGAACTTATGGGACATGGAAGTCCCCATACGAGGTTTCAACACCAACACCAAATCTCCGACATCAAACGACCTTAGCTTAGCTTTGAACTTCTTGTCATATCGTACTTTCATGGCTTGTTGAGTCCTTCCCAGATGTTCTTTCGCCAACTCACGAGCCCGACACAACTTAGCCTTGACCTCACTCAAGTACAATCCGCTCTGATGAACAGAGACATCTCCCAACAACTTTTAGCATTTTAAGAGGACCTCTTACTTGGTGACCAAACACTAGTTCAAAGGGTGAACAGCCCAATGACTCTTGTAGCCCTTCTCTAGCAGCAAACAACTCAAAGGGGAGATTCTCATCCCAATTACGTGGATGAGTTTCTCCTGTTGTCTTCAGCATTTGTTTCAAAGTCTGGTGGAAACGTTCAAGTCCACCTTGGCTTTGTGGATGATATGGACTGGATAATTTGTGCCGAATCCCTCGGGATTCGCAAAAAGTTCTGAAAACTTTAGAAACAAAATTTCCCCCATTATCACTCTGAATAACTCTAGGCATTCCAAACAACGAAAAGAATCTTTCAAGACACTTGATGAGATTATCAGCCTTGGTATTCCTTAGAGCATAAGCTTCAGGAAATCTAGTAGTCATACACATGAGAGTGAACAAAAACATGTTACCCGATTTAGTCTTAGGTAAAGGACCCACACAATCAATTACAACATGAGTAAATGGTTCATCAGGAACTACAATAGGTTGCAATGGTGCTCTAGGTACAGATTGATTTGGTTTACCAACAATTTGACAGGGTATACAGTTATGACAATATCTGACCACGTCTTTCTTTAACTTTGGCCAGAAAAAATATTTACTTATCTTATGGTACATATTCGTGATACCTTGATGACCTCCCATGGGGTCATCATGTGCAGCCTGCAGGACCTGCCTACGATAATCATTGGGGACAACGAGTTGGGTTCTAATCTCACAATCCTCTGAAGAGGGAGTTCCCTTGGGTCTCCACCTTCTCATCAGAAGTCGATCCTTGAAGAAGAAACCCGTCCCTTCCTCCAATGCATCAATATTATCAGGAGCCTCAGAAATACACTTACTTAAACTAGGATCAGTAGTCTGTACAACTCTTAAGGGCAATGACTCAGACTCAGCAGCGAGCGGGCAAGAACCTAGTAGCTTGATCTCTTTTCCCGATTGATCAGAATAAAATGGAGTCATAGCTACTTCGGCCTCACTCTCGACAACTGGCGCACTGGAGACAAGCGGGCAAGGTACAGATAGTTCAGCCTCCTCACCTTCACTTTCCTTGTGATTTAGGTTCGGCGGGGCTTCTACTACGGCCTCACTCTCATCATCCAGTCGAGTCATAAAAGAATCCTCAAGATCCACCTCCCACTCCTTTACTGAAGGGGTCCTGGTCTTGGGATCAGCACCCTCAGTGAAGACAGGATTACTCTCACCTGTTTTTCCCATTGATCTAGTAACAACACAAGCAGGGTAAATAATATCATCATCTGCTTCCGGTTGAGCTAATACATTATGGGGTTTAGTTAACATGATGGGACACTTGGGCCCTACAACCATTTGGTTGCCAAAATCATTACCTAGAATAATGTCTACCTCAGGAATGGGCAGTTGTTTACTTACACCAACATTACACCATCCTGAAGTATATTTAGAATCAAGGTTAACTTGCAATAAGGACACTGGTTGCACACTTCCGGCAATACCCTGGAGAAGCACAACTTCACCCAGATCTCGGGTGTCAACATCATCAAGTACCTTCTGGGTAATAAGAGACTGTGAAGCTCCAGTATCACGGAGTAATTGAACAGTCTTATGTCTACCATTAGTACATAATAAGGTACCTGTGGAAATATAGGGTTTGAATTCAGCCATCCAATTGGGACTGACTGTAATACATGAAGAATTAATAGGTTGCACTCCTTTACTCATAATAAGACCAGTTGGTCGGAGTTCAGGATGCAAACTAAAACATGAAGAAATCACATGCCCCCTTCTCTTACAATGGGTACAATGTTTGACAGTGGACACACTGGTAGAACCAACTGCCGGTTTAGAATTAGCATTACTAGGCTTAGATGATCCTGGCAATGGAGTAACCATCTTAGGGTTAGTAAGAGAAGAGTTCACGGGAGTAACTGTCGCACCAGGAGGAGACTTATACTGATAAGGAGTACGGTGAGCATTGAAATTTACTCTACGACTAGACTTAGGTGAAGTGGCCGTAAACGGGGCCTTAGTCAGCAACTCATGCTCATCCGCGAGCTTTGACAGCTCATCAATATCGGTTACATTCTTTTGTTCTGCCATAAAAGTAGACAACTGGTCTGGAAGACAGGACAATACTTCTTCCATTATGAGAAGATTCTTTAGAGCATCAAAATCAGTGACTGCAAGTGACTTTAACCATCTGTTGCAAAATTTCGTCTTCTGATGAGTAAAATCTGCTATTGTTTGATCCTTGATTCTCCTTAGGTTCCTGAACTTTTGCCTGTGTGCCTCTGGATTTAGCTGGTATGCATTGAGGATGCTTTTCTTTACAAAGTCATAATCAAAACTATGAGCGTCAGGGAGGGATGTGAAAACCTCCTGACTACGCCCCTTGAATTGAGACTGTATAATGGCTACCCACTGATCCCTTGGCCAGTTCATACTGATGGCAATTTTATTAAAATGTGCAAAGAAAACCTCAGGATCTTCCTCATTGAACTTGGGCAACTCTATATACTTATTCATCCTGATGGGATTATTATCACTATTTGTTGAAACATTACTAGTATTTCCATGCCCAGCTGCCATACGCTGTGATTCAAGCCTGAAGTTAGTGTCAGCCATTTGTTGTTGAATCTCTAATTGTTGCTTCTTTGTGGCTTCAAGTTGCAACTCAATTAAACCTCTCTGGTTTTGTGCCGCAATTTCTAAACGCCTAGTCTCCAGCTCCCTTTGCTGAGCTTCAGCCTCTAATATTTGCTGTTGCTGTTGAGCTTCAATCTCTCTTTGACGAGCTTCAGCCTCTAATATTTTCTGTTCCCTTTGAGCTTCAAGCTTAGCATTGGCTATTTGCGCTTCTAACTCAAGACGCTTTAACGTCATCTGATCACTCGACTCCTCTCTTAACTCTTCTAGAATTTCTTCCTCTAAATCCCCATTCTCAACAAAATGCGTCACAATGACTTTCAATATTTGGGCTTTAACCATTCTATTGCTGGCGGTCAAATCCAAATGATTTGCCATTTGTATTAACTCAGTCTTTTTAAGGTTCTGAATCCCTTCAAAGTCTGGGTGAGCCACCAACGCTGCAACTTTCTCCTCCATCGTTACTAACACTTGGCACTTAATTCACAACAATAATTAACACAATGGCACTGCACTACACTTCACTGTAAAATTGTCACCACACTGAAAATTCGCTTGGCCTCACTGCACAAACAAAATATATAGGATGACTTACCTCAAAATCGTGAAACGTTGTTACTTGACACACAGGAAGGCTTGCTTGGCACATGGAATAGTTCTTAAGAAACACACAGAGACACTTGACACACTGGTACCTAGGAAGGCAAGGTTAGATTAGCATAGTTAAGTTAAAGTGGGACAATATTTCCCGGCACAGGCCCCCATAACTCTTTGTTACCTATCATACGTTACGGCTCGTGATCCTACAGCAGCCAAACTTTAATAAGTCTAGGGATACGACACAACTGCTGTTCTCAATAGCGAATCACCAGTATAACCCCTTAATAGGTAATGAGCACAAAAATAGAATCTTCATAGGACTGAAGAATAAAGACTAAGTATATATATATAATATTATATTCAATAAATCTCAAAAGCAAACAGATGATTATATGGTCACAATATATCACATTAAAAATATCACTGTAACTTCCAGACATTAAATTAATAGGTATGGCTATGACAGAACAAATGAACTTAACTTCAACAAGTGTTATCTCCCTGGTTTCTGCTCAGCTACTGAACAACAATATGCGAGTCAAAAAACACATTGCCTTGCCCCGCGAATAAATTGCCAAAGTTACAATATTTATTATTTCAACAATGGAGCACTACATTGTGACAAGAGTAATCTTAAACTAACTTAATGAATAATTAGTACATATTGATATAGACAAATTAAAGGTAATAGTTCTTTACATAGTAATTAAAATATGCATACAGAATAGCATAATGGCATGCACAACCCAGCAACGGACGATCCCACGACAATTTGCCAGATACAGTTCACTCAATTATTATTTCACTCTGTTACCCACTTATGATCACATATAAAACATTAGTTCCCGTGGGAAAACTGATCACACAAAGAAATAAACAATCATTCCCACGATACGCTGGGCCTAACGCCAACATTGTAACATGAATGTGCATTTGCATAGAACATATAAGTATACAATATACATGCTTGTAATTTACATACAATTATAAATGTACATATTAATATATTTACTTACGTATCTTATAAGGGTACGTAACATACTATTACCACTCCATAACTAGTACACAACAACTAGTACACCACTACTACGACACCACAACTAGCACACCACTACTACCACACCACAACTAGTACACCACTACTACAACAACACAACTAGTACACCACTACAACAACACCGTAACTAGTACATCACAACTAGTACACCACTACTACCACACCTCAACTAGTACACCCCTACTTCCACTCCACAACTAGTACACCACAACTACTACCACACAACAACTAGTACACCATTACTACAACACCACCATTAGTACACCAGTACTACCACACCACAACTAGTACATAACTACCACCAACCCACAACTAGTACACCAATACTACAACACCACCACTAGTACACCACTACAACCACAACACAAGTAGTACACCACTAATAATATACTCCAACTAGTACACCTCTATTACCACACCACAAGTAGTACACCTCTAATACCACACCACAATTATTACACCACCACCATTACACAACTACAACAACACCACGACTAGTACACCACTACTACCACACCACAACTAGTACACCACTACTGCCACACAATTACTAGTACACCACTACTTTCACGCTATAAATAGTACACCACTACTACCACACCACTACTAACACACCACAACTAGTACAAACCTACTACCTCACCACCACTTGTACACCACTACTACCACACCACAACTAGTACACCACTACTACCACACCAAGACTAGTTCAACACTACTACCACACCACCGCTAGAACAACACTACTAGCATGCCACCAAAAGTACACCACTATTACCAAATCACAACTAGTACAACATTACTACAACACCACAAATTGTAGACCACCACTTGTATATCATTAATACCACACCAGAAATAGTACACCACCAATAGTACACAACTTCCAGTACACCAGTACTACCACACTACAACTAGTACACCACTACTACAACACCATCATTAATACACCACTACTACCACACCACAACTAGTACACCACTACTACCACACCACAACTAGTACACTACTACTATAACACCACAACTAGTACACCACTACAACCAAACCACAAGTAGTATACCACTAATAATATACCCCAACTAGAACACCTCTATTACCACACCATAACTAGTACACCTCTACTACCACACCACAATTAGTACACTACCACCATTACACAACTACAACAACACCACGACTAGTACACCACTACTACCATACCACAACTAGTATACCACTACTGCCACACAATTACTAGTACACCACTACTATCACGCTATAAATAGTACACCACTACTACCACACCACAACTACCATACCATAACTAGTACACAACTACTATCACACCACAACTACCACACCACCACTTGTACACTACTACTACCACACCATAACTAGTACACAACAACTAGTATACCACTACTACCACAGCAGAACTATTATACCACTACTACAACAATACAACTAGTACACCACTACTACAACACCACAACTAGTACATCACTACTAGTACACCACTACTACCACACCATAACTAGTACACCACTACTACATCAACACAACTAATACACCACTACTACAACACCATAACTAGTTCTTCACAACTAGTACACCACTACTACCACACCTCAACTATTGCACCACTACTACCACTCCACAACTAGTACACCACTACTACTACCACACAACAACTAGTACAGCATTACTACAACACCACCATTAGTACACCACTACTACCACACCAAAACTAGTACACCACTACTACCACACCACAACTAGTACACTACTACTACAACACCACCACTAGTACACTACTACAACCACACTACAAGTAGTACACCACTAATAATATACCCCAACTTGTACACCTCTATTACCACACCACAACTAGTACACCTCTACTACCCCACCACAATTAGTACACCACCACTAGTACACAACTACAACAACACCACGACTAGTACACCACTACTACCACACCACAACTAGTACACTACTACTGCCACGCAATTACTAGTACACTACTACTATCACGCTATAAATAGTACACCACTACTACCACACCACAACTACCATACCATTACTAGTACACTACTACTATCACACCACAACTACCACACCACAACTAGTACACTACTACAACCAGACCATAACTAGTACACAACAACTAGTACACCACTACTACCACAGCACAACTATTATACCACTACTACAACAATACAACTAGTACACCACTACAACAACACCACAACTGGTACATCACTACTAGTACACCACTACTACCACACCACAACTAGTACATCACTACTACCTCACCACAATTAGTACACCACTACTACCACACCACAACTACCATACCATAACTAGTACACAACTACTATCACACCACAACTACCACACGACCACTTGTACACTACTACTACCACACCATAACTAGTACACAACAACTAGTATACCACTACTACCACAGCAGAACTATTATACCACTACTACAACAATACAACTAGTACACCACTACTACAACACCACAACTAGTACATCACTACTAGTACACCACTACTACCACACCATAACTAGTACACCACTACTACAACAACACAACTAATACACCACTACTACAACACCATAACTAGTAATTCACAACTAGTACACCACTACTACCACACCTCAACTAGTGCACCACTACTACCACTCCACAACTAGTACACCAATACTACTACCACACAACAACTAGTACACCATTACTACAACACCACTATTAGTACACCACTACTACCACACCAAAACTAGTACACCACTACTACCACACCACAACTAGTACACCACTACTACAACACCACCACTAGTACACCACTACAACCACACTACAAGTAGTACACCACTAATAATATACCCCAACTTGTACACCTCTATTACCACACCACAACTAGTACACCTCTACTACCCCACCACAATTAGTACACCACCACCAGTACACAACTACAACAACACCACGACTAGTACACCACTACTACCACACCACAACTAGTACACTACTACTGCCACGCAATTACTAATACACTACTACTATCACGCTATAAATAGTACACCACTACTACCACACCACAACTACCATACCATTACTAGTACACTACTACTATCACACCACAACTACCACACCACAACTAGTACACTACTACAACCAGACCATAACTAGTACACAACAACTAGTACACCACTACTACCACAGCACAACTATTATACCACTACTACAACAATACAACTAGTACACCACTACAACAACACCACAACTGGTACATCACTACTAGTACACCACAACTACCACACCACAACTAGTACATCACTATTACCACACCACATATAGTACACCACTACTACCACACTACAACTAGTACAAACCTACTACCTCTCCACCTCTTGTACACCACTACTACCACACCACAACTAGTACAATACTATTACCACACCAAGACTAGTTCAACACTTCTACCACACCACCACTAGAACAACACTACTAGCATGCCACCAAAAGTACACCACTATTACCAAATCACAACTAGTACAACATTACTACAACACAACAAATTGTAGACCACCACTAGTACATCATTAATACCACAGCAGAAATAGTACCCCACCAATAGTACACAACTTACAGTACACCAATACTACCATACTACAACTAGTACACCACTACTACAACACCACCATTAGTACACCACTACTACCACACCACAACTAGTACACCACTACTACCACACCACAACTAGTACACCACTACTACAACACCACATCTAGTACACCACTACCAAACCACAAGTAGTACACTACTTATAATATACCTCAACTAGAACACCTCTATTACCACACCACAACTAGTACACCTCTACTACCACACCACAATTAGTACACCACCACCATTACACAATTACAACAACACCACGACTAGTACACCACTACTACCAGACCACAACTACCATACCATAACTAGTACACCATTACTATCACACCACAACTACCACACCACAACTAGTACACTACTACTACCACACTATAACTAGTACACAACAACTAGTACACCACTACTACCACAGTACAACTATTATACCACTACTAAGAACATAAGAACATAAGAACAAAGGTAACTGCAGAAGGCCTATTGCCCATACGAGGCAGCTCCTATTCTATAACCACCCAATCCCACTCATATACTTGTCCAACCCGTGCTTGAAACAATCGAGGGACCCCACCTCCACAATGTTACGCGGCAATTGGTTCCACAAATCAACAACCCTGTTACTGAACCAGTATTACCCAAGTCTTTCCTAAATCTAAACTTATCCAATTTATATCCATTGTTTCGTGTTCTGTCCTGTGTTGATACTTTTAATACCCTATTAATATCCCCCCGGTTATGTCCATTCATCCACTTGTAAACCTCTATCATGTCACCCCTAACTCTTCGCCTTTCCAGTGAATGCAACTTAAGCTTTGTTAATCTTTCTTCATATGAAAGATTTCTAATTTGGGGAATTAACTTAGTCATCCTACGCTGGACACGTTCAAGTGAATTTATATCCATTCTATAATATGGCGACCAAAACTGAACTGCATAATCTAAATGGGGCCTAACTAGAGCAAGATATAGCTTGAGAACCACACCAGGTGTCTTGTTACTAACGCTGCGATTAATAAATCCAAGTGTCCGATTTGCCTTATTACGAACATTTATGCATTGATCCTTTTGTTTTAAATTCTTACTAATCATAACTCCCAGATCCCTTTCGCAATCCGACTTCGCAATCACAACACCATCTAGCTCGTATCTTGTAACTCTATCATCATTACTAACCTCAGAACTTTACATTTATCAGCATTAAACTGCATCTGCCAATCCTTTGACCATTTCAAAACCCTTACAACAATACTTACAATAAAACTACTACAACAATACAACTAGTACTCCACTACTACAACACCACAACTAGTACATCACTACTAGTACACCACTACTACCACACCACATCTAGTACACCACTACTACCACACCACAATCTAGTACACCACTACTACCACACCACAACTAGTACAAACCTACTACCTCACCACCACTTGTACACCACTACTACCACACCACAATTAGTACACCACTACTACCACACCACAACTAGTAAAAACCTACTACCTCACCACCACTTGTACACCAATACTACCACACCATCACAAGTATACCACTACTACCACACCATCACTAGTACTCCACTACTACCACACCACAACTAGTACACCACCACTAAAACACCACCATTAATACACCACTACTACTACTCCACAACTACCATACCATAACTAGTACACAACTACTATCACACCACAACTACCACACCACAACTAGTACACTACTACTACCACACCATAACTAGTACACAACAACTAGTATACCACTACTTCCACAGCAGAACTATTATACCACTACTACAACAATACAACTAGTACACCACTACTACAACACCACAACTAGTACATCACTACTAGTACACCACTACTACCACACAACAACTAGTACACCACTACTACAACAACACAACTAGTACACCACTACTACAACACCATAACTAGTACTTCACAACTAGTACACCACTACTACCACACCTCAACTAGTACACCACTACTACCACTCCACAACTAGTACACCAGTACTACTACCACACAACAACTAGTACACCATTACTACAACACCACCATTAGCACACCCCACTACTACCACACCACAACTAGTACACCACTACTACCACACCACAACTAGTACACTCACTACTACAACACCACCACTAGTACACCACTACAACCACACTACAAGTAGTACACC
The DNA here is from genome assembly GCF_040958095.1 of Procambarus clarkii. Lineage (NCBI taxonomy): Eukaryota > Metazoa > Arthropoda > Malacostraca > Decapoda > Cambaridae > Procambarus > Procambarus clarkii. Next base: position 2,366,387 of record NC_091203.1, read on the forward strand.
ACTAATAATATACCCCAACTAGTACACCTCTATTAACAAACCACAATTAGTACCCCACCATCAGTACACAACTACAACAAACACCACGACTAGTACACCACTACTACCACACCACAACTAGTACACCACTACTGCCACGCAATTACTAGTACACCACTACTATCACGCTATAAATAGTACACCACTACTACCACACCACAACTACCATACCATTACTAGTACACTACTACTATCACACCACAACTACCACACCACAACTAGTACATTACTACAACCACACCATAACTAGTACACAACAACTAGTACACCACTACTACCACAGCACAACTATTATACCACTACTACAACAATACAACTAGTACACCACTACTACAACACCACAACTAGTACATCACTACTAGTACACCACTACTACCACACCACAACTAGTACATCACTACTACCACACCACATATAGTACACCACTACTACCACACCACAACTAGTACAAACCTACAACCTCTCCACCTCTTGTAAACCACTACTACCACACCACAACTTGTACAATACTACTACCACACTACAACTAGTACACCACTATTACCACACCACAACTAGTACACAACTACTACAACACCACAACTAGTACACCTCTTCAACCAAACCACAAGTAGTACACCACTAATAATATACCCCAACTAGAACACCTCTATTACCCCACCACAACTAGTACACCTCTACTACCACACCACAATTAGTACACCACCACCATTACACAACTACAACAACCCCACGACTAGTACACCACTACTACCACACCACAAGTAGTACACCACTACTGCCACACAATTACTAGTACACCACTACCAGTACACCACAAATAGTACACCACTAATACCACACCACAACTAGTTCACCACTACTACAACATTACAACTAGTACACCACTACTACAACACCACAACTAGTAACTCACACCTAGTAAACCACAACTACCACACCACAACTAGTACACCTCTACTACCCCACCACAATTAGTACACCACCACCAGTACACAACTACAACAACACCACGACTAGTACACCACTACTACCACACCACAACTAGTACACTACTACTGCCACGCAATTACTAGTACACTACTACTATCACGCTATAAATAGTACACCACTACTACCACACCACAACTACCATACCATTACTAGTACACTACTACTATCACACCACAACTACCACACCACAACTAGTACACTACTACAACCAGACCATAACTAGTACACAACAACTAGTACACCACTACTACCACAGCACAACTATTATACCACTACTACAACAATACAACTAGTACACCACTACAACAACACCACAACTAGTACATCACTACTAGTACACCACTACTACCACACCACAACTAGTACATCACTACTACCACACCACAATTAGTACACCACTACTACCACACCACAACTACCATACCATAACTAGTACACAACTACTATCACACCACAACTACCACACGACCACTTGTACACTACTACTACCACACCATAACTAGTACACAACAACTAGTATACCACTACTACCACAGCAGAACTATTATACCACTACTACAACAATACAACTAGTACACCACTACTACAACACCACAACTAGTACATCACTACTAGTACACCACTACTACCACACCATAACTAGTACACCACTACTACAACAACACAACTAATACACCACTACTACAACACCATAACTAGTAATTCACAACTAGTACACCACTACTACCACACCTCAACTAGTGCACCACTACTACCACTCCACAACTAGTACACCAATACTACTACCACACAACAACTAGTACACCATTACTACAACACCACTATTAGTACACCACTACTACCACACCAAAACTAGTACACCACTACTACCACACCACAACTAGTACACCACTACTACAACACCACCACTAGTACACCACTACAACCACACTACAAGTAGTACACCACTAATAATATACCCCAACTTGTACACCTCTATTACCACACCACAACTAGTACACCTCTACTACCCCACCACAATTAGTACACCACCACCAGTACACAACTACAACAACACCACGACTAGTACACCACTACTACCACACCACAACTAGTACACTACTACTGCCACGCAATTACTAATACACTACTACTATCACGCTATAAATAGTACACCACTACTACCACACCACAACTACCATACCATTACTAGTACACTACTACTATCACACCACAACTACCACACCACAACAAGTACACTACTACAACCAGACCATAACTAGTACACAACAACTAGTACACCACTACTACCACAGCACAACTATTATACCACTACTACAACAATACAACTAGTACACCACTACAACAACACCACAACTGGTACATCACTACTAGTACACCACAACTACCACACCACAACTAGTACATCACTATTACCACACCACATATAGTACACCACTACTACCACACTACAACTAGTACAAACCTACTACCTCTCCACCTCTTGTACACCACTACTACCACACCACAACTAGTACAATACTATTACCACACCAAGACTAGTTCAACACTTCTACCACACCACCACTAGAACAACACTACTAGCATGCCACCAAAAGTACACCACTATTACCAAATCACAACTAGTACAACATTACTACAACACAACAAATTGTAGACCACCACTAGTACATCATTAATACCACAGCAGAAATAGTACCCCACCAATAGTACACAACTTACAGTACACCAATACTACCACACTACAACTAGTACACCACTACTACAACACCACCATTAGTACACCACTACTACCACACCACAACTAGTACACCACTACTACCACACCACAACTAGTACACCACTACTACAACACCACATCTAGTACACCACTACCAAACCACAAGTAGTACACTACTAATAATATACCTCAACTAGAACACCTCTATTACCACACCACAACTAGTACACCTCTACTACCACACCACAATTAGTACACCACCACCATTACACAATTACAACAACACCACGACTAGTACACCACTACTACCAGACCACAACTACCATACCATAACTAGTACACCATTACTATCACACCACAACTACCACACCACAACTAGTACACTACTACTACCACACTATAACTAGTACACAACAACTAGTACACCACTACTACCACAGTACAACTATTATACCACTACTACAACAATACAACTAGTACTCCACTACTACAACACCACAACTAGTACATCACTACTAGTACACCACTACTACCACACCACAACTAGTTCATCACTACTACCACACCACATCTAGTACACCACTACTACCACACCACAACTAGTACAAACCTACTACCTCACCACCACTTGTACACCACTACTACCACACCACAATTAGTACACCACTACTACCACACCACAACTAGTAAAAACCTACTACCTCACCACCACTTGTACACCAATACTACCACACCATCACAAGTATACCACTACTACCACACCATCACTAGTACTCCACTACTACCACACCACAACTAGTACACCACCACTAAAACACCACCATTAATACACCACTACTACTACTCCACAACTACCATACCATAACTAGTACACAACTACTATCACACCACAACTACCACACCACAACTAGTACACTACTACTACCACACCATAACTAGTACACAACAACTAGTATACCACTACTACCACAGCAGAACTATTATACCACTACTACAACAATACAACTAGTACACCACTACTACAACACCACAACTAGTACATCACTACTAGTACACCACTACTACCACACAACAACTAGTACACCACTAATACAACAACACAACTAGTACACCACTACTACAACACCATAACTAGTACTTCACAACTAGTACACCACTACTACCACACCTCAACTAGTACACCACTACTACCACTCCACAACTAGTACACCAGTACTACTACCACACAACAACTAGTACACCATTACTACAACACCACCATTAGCACACCACTACTACCACACCAAAACTAGTACACCACTACTACCACACCACAACTAGTACATCACTACTACAACACCACCACTAGTACACCACTACAACCACACTACAAGTAGTACACCACTAATAATATACCCCAACTAGTACACCTCTATTAACAAACCACAATTAGTACCCCACCACCAGTACACAACTACAACAACACCACGACTAGTACACCACTACTACCACACCACAACTAGTACACCACTACTGCCACGCAATTACTAGTACACCACTACTATCACGCTATAAATAGTACACCACTACTACCACACCACAACTACCATACCATTACTAGTACACTACTACTATCACACCACAACTACCACACCACAACTAGTACATTACTACAACCACACCATAACTAGTACACAACAACTAGTACACCACTACTACCACAGCACAACTATTATACCACTACTACAACAATACAACTAGTACACCACTACTACAACACCACAACTAGTACATCACTACTAGTACACCACTACTACCACACCACAACTAGTACATCACTACTACCACACCACATATAGTACACCACTACTACCACACCACAACTAGTACAAACCTACTACCTCTCCACCTCTTGTACACCACTACTACCACACCACAACTTGTACAATACTACTACCACACTACAACTAGTACACCACTATTACCACACCACAACTAGTACACAACTACTACAACACCACAACTAGTACACCTCTTCAACCAAACCACAAGTAGTACACCACTAATAATATACCCCAACTAGAACACCTCTATTACCCCACCACAACTAGTACACCTCTACTACCACACCACAATTAGTACACCACCACCATTACACAACTACAACAACCCCACGACTAGTACACCACTACTACCACACCACAAGTAGTACACCACTTCTGCCACACAATTACTAGTACACCACTACCAGTACACCACAAATAGTACACCACTAATACCACACCACAACTAGTTCACCACTACTACAACATTACAACTAGTACACCACTACTACAACACCACAACTAGTAACTCACACCTAGTAAACCACAACTACCACACCACAACTAGTACACCACAACTACAACACCAGAACTAGTACACCACTACTATCACACTACAACTAGTACACCACTACTACCACACTACAACTAGTACACAACTACTACCACACCATAACTAATACACTACTACTACCTCACCACAACTTCTCCACCATTACTACCACGCCACAACTAATACAAACCTACTACCTCACCAGCACTTGTACACCACTACTACCACACCACAACTAGTACACCACTACTACCACAACACCAATAGTACACCATTACTAGCACACCACTACTAGTACACCACTACTAGTACACCACTACTACCACACCAGAAATAGCACACCACCAATAGTACACTACTACTAGTACACCAATACTACTACACCACAACTAGTGCAACACTACTACCACACTATAACTAGTACACCACTACTACAACACCACAACTAGTACACCACTACTACCACACCAAAATAGTACACCACCATTACTACACCACTACTACCACACCATCACTAGTACACCACTAGTACCACACTATCACAAGTACACCACAACTACCACACCACAAATAGTACACGACAACTAGTACACCATCGCAACTACACCACCACTAGTATAATACTACTACCACTGCACAACTAGTACACCACTACTACCACATCACCACTAAAACACCATTATTACCACATCACCAAAAGTATACCAATACTACCACTCCACCACTAGTACACCACTACTACCACTCTACAAGTAGTACACCACTACTACCACACCACTAGTACCACATCACCACTAGTACACGACTACTACCACTCTACAAGTAGTAAACCACTACTACCACACCACAACTAGTACACCATTACTACCACATCTCCACTAGTACACCACTACTACCACTCCACAACTAGTACACCACTACTACCACACAACAACTAGTACACCACTACTACAACACCTCTATTAGTACACCACTACTACCACAACACAACTAGTACACCACTACTACCACACCACAAATAGTACACGACAACTAGTACACCATCACAACTACACCACCACTAGTATTCTATTACTATACTGCACAACTAGTACACCACTATTACCACATCACCACTAAAACACCACTACTACCACATCACCACTAAAACACCACTACTACCACATCACCAAAAGTATATCACTACTACCACTCCATTACTAGTACACCACTACTACCACTCTACAAGTAGTACACCACTACTACCACACCACAACTTGTACACCACTACTACCACATCACCACTTGTACACGACTACTACCACTCTACAAGTAGTACACCACTACTCCCACACCACTACTACCACACCACAACTCGTACACCATTACTACAACATCACCACTAGTACACCACTACTACCACTCCACAACTAGTACACCACTACTACCACACAACAACTAGTACACCACTACTACAACACCTCCATTAGTACACCACTACTACCACACCACAACTAGTACACCACTACTACCACACCACAACTAGTACACCACAACTACAACACCACAACTAGTACACCACTACAACCACACCACAAGTAGTACACCACAAATAATATACCCGAACTAGTACACCTCTATTACCACACCACAACTAGTACACCTCTACTACCACACCACAATTAGTACACCACCACCATAACACAACTACAACAACTCCACGACTAGTACACCACTACTACCACACAACTACTAGTACACCACTACAATCACACTATAAATAGTACACCACTACTACAACACCACAACTACCACATCATAACTAGTACACCACTACTACCACACCACAACTACCACACCACAACTACCACACAAAAACAACCACACCACAACTAGTACACTACTACTACCACACCATAACTAGTACACAACAACTAGTACACCACTACTACCACACCACAACTAGTACACCACTAATACAACAACACAACTAGTACACCACTACTACAGCACCGTAACTAGTACATCACAACTAGTACACCACTACTACTACCACACAACAACTAGTACACCATTACTACAACACCACTATTAGTACACCAGTACTACCACACCACAACTAGTACACCACTACTACAAAACCACAACTGGTACACCACTACTACAACACCACCACTAGTACACCACTACAACCACACCACAAGTAGTATACCACTAATAATATACCCCATCTAGTACACCTCTAATACCACACCACAATTATTACACCACCACCATAACACAACTACAACAACACCACGACTAGTACACCACTACTACCACTGTTGGAAATTTCCAACACTAATACAATACTATTGTATTGTTATAAACTAGTGTTAAAATATACTAATTACTGTAGTAACTAAAATTTACTAACAGTAGGGTTCACATGAACTAATTATTATATCTGTATAAGAATACTGGAAGTCTTACGAAACCAAGCACCAGTATTGCGTCAGATTCTACCTAGTTAAACACATTTATATCCAGTGTGTGAGAGAATTGAATGTGATTCTCTAAAATCATCAGTATTCCGGGTGATAATAATTTACGGATAACATAACTCCCAAATAATTATAAATCGAGAGTTTTTAGTTACAATTGTTATCAAGTAATAAATTTACCGTCACGCGTGAATGCCATGGAGAAAACTAAAATCTTCTCCATTTCTTGCTAACTACCATAAGACGAGAAAGTAATAATATTTGTCTCCCTAGAATTACAACCCAGTCTTTATTAAAGCATTTTAGCCGCAACTTCGCAAAATAATATTATTCGTGATAAATAATTTCTGTGGCGAATGCGAGACGCGAGCGGGGAGGTAGATGCCATTGTGATTTGTGGCTTGAGGAGGACAAGATGCCTGAGTGCGGCGTGAAGTCACGTGTTGCGGAATTGAGCAACAAGTTTTGGTGTCAGAGTCTGGGACACGTTCCGGTGAAGTTGTCAGCAAGATTTAACCTGATACTCATCATAGAACTAGTTAATATTGTTCTACGTGATCTGTTATGACCGGCCAACTAAAGCGCGTCGACATTCAAGCCAAGCTATCCACCATGTGTTCGCCATTGTGAGAGTGGAGCTTGGGACGCGGTTTCGGCAAGCCTCAACTTAATCTGTACCCCTCAGCTAAGTATATATAACTCCCTTTTGATGCATCATTAGAGATTGTATATATCGGGGCAGCTTGTCGTTACATTGAGCAACCTCAACAAAACCCATGTTAGTATTCTAACTAATTAATTTTCCATTTCCATGAATATAGATATTTTATTAGCCTAGTACAATGCTACGTAATATCCCTTAAATTACAGCTCGCGTGTGAGGAATCCACGAGCTGTTTGTTCCCTTACCCGTGTTATTCATCTCCTAGTGTTCTACGAGGAATTCCGGAGATCCCGAGGATGATTCGTAACTGATGTCTTTGAAATCGTCTTCAAGCTAAGACTTTTCGTATTCCTTTAATTATTCAAATTCTCATTATTTTATTCTATCATTTAATGGGATACTGTGTACACTGGAGATAATACGTGTTTATTAGAATGATTAATTTCTGATGTTAATGATCCATATATTTACTGGTGATAAATCATCTATTGATTTCTTTAATTGGTCATAAGATTAAGTTATTACACAATGAACTGGTGCACGAACCACACTAGTTCCTAGACGTATATGAAGTTCTAGCAATAACCCCCCAATGTAGGTGTTTGAGGCTTTGATTCAAGTTAATTATCTATACAGCCCATTAATTTTTAAGTGATTATACTTCCGAATATTTAACCATAGTCACTGGTTCTCACTGGAGTTTCTGATGTTCTCTTTTTCATTAGTTTCCCTCTTTACTATAAAAGCGGGTGGTCCTTCGTAATTGATTTCATTACTTTAATAATTAAATAAATAGAGTCAAGCCCCAAATGTCTCACATTATGGTCTTATCGAACCGGATAAACATAAAATATAAATATACATAATAATTAGTAATAACTAATCACCGTGTGAAGTAGTCTAGACTAACCCCATTAATTAATTGTGTCTACCAACAAACAGCGTAACACATAGGTTAGCCTAAGTCACACCAAGTCATTGCTACTTACACCTCATGTATAAGGTAGCACTCGTGGGACACAGTTAATTGCCCACAACACTTAGACCTACACTTCATACTGAAGTAAGAATCTTTAGGTCACCAGGAGCAACAGCTCATAACTTGTATATTAATCATTAACACCAATTATGTGTTAACCATTTGGGCTATACAAATATTTCAATATACAGCTGTCAGCAGACTGTCTATTATAGCCTGAATTCATTCCATAATTACTGATTCACTCAAGTCAGTGGATTCATTAACATTTTAGGATCCAGTACATTAATACAAATTGATGATCCCATACTAATTAACCCTTAACATGCTCGGGGTCTAATATCCTTCCATCCCCACAGGCGCATGTCATTTTGAAAAAAAAAAAATTATTTTTTCTTTCTAACCTGTTAATTTGTGTTCACTGATCACGGGAAAAATAATAAAAAAATCGTAAGTGGCATATATTGCCTGCTATAGGGCGGGGAAGTCTGGCAAATTATAGGCGCTGACTCAGCGTGCGTCCCAGGCGGTCTGTTGCTCGCAAGCTGTCAGGCCAGAGTTGCCACAAAGAGATAATTACCGAATTATTTCAATGTCTCTGATTGATTTTTCATACTTTTTTGCTGTAATATTATTCAATAGTGTGTAGTTTGATATATTTATATAATAAAATGAGTGAATCATTGCTGTACTCCAAAATATGGTGTGCATATTGTTGATTCAATTACGTTCATCAAACAGTGAACAAATACTTTGTCGGTTATTACACTATAAGCACAGGTTATATATAAGTATTTGCATGTTTTGTTCACTATAAGGAACCACTAAGTAGCTATTATGAGTCAAAAAGTAATGAGGAGTGACCGCCGTGTACCAGCCAGCCACTCCCGCCCTACCTCCAGTCATCTGACTCACCCTCATTCTCCTCCCACAATAATGTTTTTGCTATAATTCACTATATACAGACGTTATATATAAGTATCTACATGTTTTGTTCACCATAACTGTACATCTAAGCTTGTATGGTGAGTAAAGGCACAGAGATGTGGCTACTCACACAGTCAGCTGATCGGCGGCTGCCCTCAAGGTCAGACGCACTAATATTTCTCCTCCAACAATACTGTGTGGTGTTATTACGCTATATATCTTATATACAGACGGTATATATAAGTATCTACATGTTTTGTTCACCATAACTGTACATCTAAGCTTGTATGGTGAGTAAAGGCACAGAGATGTGGCTACTCACACAGTCAGCTGATCGGCGGCCGCCCTCAAGGTCAGACGCACTAATATTTCTCCTCCAACAATACTGTGTGGTGTTATTACGCTATATACACACATTATATATAAATATCTACCTGTTTTATTCATCATACTTGTACAAATAAACTGGTATGGTGCCCAAAGACCATCGTGGTAACCAGTAAACAACACCATCGTCTGCACGGTGGCGTCGTGCAGACGACGCCACCGCTCTCACCAAAATGGCGGCTCCAAACCTTCTCTTGCTGTTTATATCCTCTATACACACGTTATATATAAGTATCTACATTTGTGTTCACCATAGCGAACCACTAAGCTGGTATGCTGAGTGCAGTCAATAAAAGGTGGCCACACACAGTCAAAAGACATCGCCCTCCCTCCTACAGCATTACACCTCCTTCCATGGCGCACAGCGCTAAATATCACCACAATCCTGCTATTATCAGAACCCTGGTCAGTTTTATCACAGTCAGGGGTCTTCTGTAATAATATCATCGCTACATAATAGCATGAACAAGTATAATTTGGCATTTTTAGGCGATGCTGTGGTCACAAGCTGAACAGCAGTGCTGTTAGCTCATGCTGCGTGCGTCAGGCTTGGTTGCTCACTCAATACTGAGGCCAATAACACCCGGGAGTTTGGCCCACGATTTTTTTTTTAAATGGCGTCTGTTTACAAGAGCCCTGATGAAGGTGTGGTGAACCCCGTGTATCCGCGGGCTGTTTAAATCTTGCATAGTACACCAACACATCGTATGACGTGATGCGCAGTTTACTGGTACAACGTCCAGCACGTCATATGACGTGATGCGCACTTTAATGGTTAAGGCGTCCTGTAGATACCAGTTGTGTTGCTCCTGACAGTATGGGTTCGAGTCACTTCTGGGGTGTGAGTTTTCAGTCGCATATAGTCCTGGGGACCATTCAGGCTTCTTCGCATTTGTGTTCCTCATGTGTGCCCCAAAGAATGAGCTGATTTGATAAAATGCTATATCCAAGATTACCATCCAAGTGCGGGCGGGGAAGTGGTTCAAATAGCTTCGGCTATCACTTCCTTATGTCCGGACGTGATGGTCAGGCGGATTAAGGCGTCCTGTAGATATCAGTTGCGTTGCTCCTGGCAGTATGGGTTCGAGTCACTTCTGGGGTGTGAGTTTTCAGTCGCATATAGTCCTGATGATCATTCCTGCTTTTTCGCATTTGTGTTCCTCACGTGTGCCCCAAAGAATGAGGTGATTTGATATATTGCTATGCCCAAGATTACTATCCAAGTGCCGGCGGGGAAGTAGTTCAAATAGCTTCGGCTGTCACTTCCTAATGTCCGGTCATGATGGTGAAGCGGATTAAGGCGTCCTGTAGATACCAGTTGTGTTGCTCCTGACAGTATGGGTTCGAGTCACTTCTGGGGTGTGAGTTTTCAGTCGCATATAGTCCTGGGGACCATTCAGGCTTCTTTGCATTTGTGTTCCTCATGTGTGCCCCAAAGAATGAGCCGATTTGATAAAATGCTATATCCAAGATTACCATCCAAGTGTGGGCTGGGAAGTGGTTCAAATAGCTTCGGCTATCACTTCCTTATGTCCGGTCATGATGGTCAAGCGGATTAAGGCATCCTGTAGATACCAGTTGCAATGCTCCTGGCAGTATAGGTTAAAGTCACTTCTGGGGTGTGAGTTTTCAGTCGCATATAGTCCTGGGGACCATTCAGGCTGTTTCGCATTTGTGTTCCTCGCGTGTACCCCAAAGAATAAGGTGATTTGATAAAATGCTATTCCCAAGATTTCCATTCGAGTGCCGGCGGGGAAGTGGTTCAAATAGCTTTGGCTATCACTTCCTTATGTCCGGTCGTGATGGTCGAGCGGAATAAGGCCTTCTGTAGATACCAGTTGCGTTGCTCCTGGAAGTATGGTTTCAAGTCACTTCTGGGGTGTGAGTTTTCAGTCGCTTATAGTCCTGGGGACCATTCAGGCTTGTTCGCATTTGTGTTCCTCACGTGTGCCCCAAAGAATGAGGTGATTTGATAAAATGCTATGTCCAAGATTACCATCCGAGTGCGGGCGGGGAAGTGGTTCAAATAGCTTCGGCTATCACTTCCTTTGTCCGGTCATGATGGTCAAGCGGATTAAGGCATCCTGTAGATACCAGTTGCAATGCTCCTGGCAGTATGGGTTAAAGTCAATTCTGGGGTGTGAGTTTTCAGTCGCATATAGTCCTAGGGAGCATTCAGGCTTGTTCGAATTTGTGTTCCTCACGTGGGCACCAAAGAATGAGGTGATTTGATAAAATGCTATGCCCAAGATTATCATCCCAGGGCCGGCGGTTAAGTGGTTCAAATTGCTTCGGCCATCACTTCCTTATGTCCGGTCGTGATGGTCAAGCAGATTAAGGTGTCATGTAGATACAAGTTGCGTGGCTCCTGGCAGTATGGGTTCGAGTCACTTTTGGGGTGTGAGTTTTCAGTCGCATATAGTCCTGGAGACCGTTCAGGATTGTTCGCATATGTGTTCCTCATGTGTGCCCTAAAGAATGAGGTGATTTGATACAATGCTATGCCAAAGATTACCCTCCGAGTGCCAGCGGGGAAGTGGTTCAAATTGCTTCGGCCATCACTTCCTTATGTCCGGTCGTGATGGTCAAGCGGATTAAGGCTTCCTGTAGATACCAATTGCATTGCTTCTGGCAGTATGGGTGTGAGTCACTTCTGGGGTGTGAGTTTTCAGTCGCTTATAGTCCTGGGGACCATTCAGGCTGTTTCGCATTTGTGATCCTCACGTATACCCCAAAGAATGAGGTGATTTGATACAATGTTAAGGTATTTGGATAGAACGTTTTGTGCTAGAGATAGGGGGAACAGGTTAAGGGTTTGCTATCCCGGAGCTGGCATTGGTGATATTATAAACAACATGAATGATATTATGGCTGGAAATGGGAACAATCCCGTTATTTGCATTAGCGTGGGAGGAAATGATGTTGGTCGAGTTAGGAGTAAGGAACTGATTCAGAGGTATAAAACAGCCATAGAATTAGTTAGGAGCAAGGGAGGAATCCCGATCATATGTGGCATTCTTCCAAGAAAGGGAGTGGGAAATGAATGGATGTCGAGGGCAATTGGTGTCAATTGCCGGCTGGAAAGATATTGCAAATCAAATGCAATATCTTTCATAGACAACTGGGAACACTTCTATGGAAGAAATGAAATGTATGCTCGTGATGGGGTGCAACTATCGAGACCTTGGGTTGTTGCTGTTGCGAACTCGTTGGAAGAAGTGGTTAGAGGTGTTTGTTTGGGTTTAAACTGTTAGTAGATAGAGGTATGGGAATTGATTTGGAGGAAGAAGGTAATAAAAGTATGTGTTTGTGGGAGAAAGGAATTGGCAAAATGATCAGGGAAAGCGAAGGGCCACAAAATAACAATTGACTTAGGGTATATTACACTAACAGTAGAAGTCTAAGAAATAAAATTAACGAATTAAATGCTCTTGTCTGCACAGAAAAAATTGATATTATTGCACTTACCGAAACGTGGATGAATGTAGAAAATAGAGAACTATTAGCTGAATATAAAATAAATGGATTTAAACTATTTCACACAGATAGATATATTAGACGAGGAGGTGGAGTAGCCATATATGTTAGGGACAATTTGAAATGAAGTCTCAAAGAGGGAATCAAAACTGAGCCACACACAGAAACTATTTGGATAGAATTAAACGAAAAAGCTAATTATATTATAATAGGAGTTATATATAGGCCACCAAATTTAGACAGAATGGAAGCAAAGCATCTATAGGATGAAATATCTAGAGCATCTAGATCTAACAGTATTTATGTCATAGGTGACTTTAATTTTAGTGGAATAAACTGGTTGAACAAAACAGGGAATAGTGAAGCAGAAGATTTTCTAGAATTAATTGACGATTGCTTTCTTACGCAACACATTAAGGAACCAACACGGGAAAATAATATTTTAGATTTAGTGTTAACTAACAGGGAAACACAAATTAATGACATTAAAATAGGGAGTGAGCTAGGGAACAGTGATCACAAAGAAATCAGATTTAGCATAGAATGGAATAGACCTGTAGGAGAAAATTCTGTTAAAGTGCCAGATTTTCGAAAAGCTGATTTTAATAGCCTAAGAAATTTCTTGGGTCAAATTGATTGGAAAGCCTTGTGTATGGGGTGTGGGCCGATCTTGGAGCGAGACATGAACCCAGCGATAGGTGACTTAAATGGGGATTTCGATATGGATTCAATATATAACTTATTTAAGAATATTCTAAACAAAGCACAGGAACGTAGTATACCATACAAATTGAATAGATCGAATACTAATGACCCAAAGTGGATAACAAATAATTAAAAGAACCTTATAGGTAAAAAGAGAGCTTGGTACAAAAGGATTAAAAATGGGGAGTTCACTTTAGAACAGGAATTCGTACAACTGGTTAGAAATGTTAAAAAAAGAGATAAGGAAAGCAAAAAGAAACTATGAAGTTCGCATAGCAGGGCAAGCAAAGACAAATCCTAAAGGTTTTTTTCAGTTATATCGTACTAAGACTAGGGAAAGGATAGATCCATTAAAAACTGAGACAGGTCAAATAACAGATAGTGATGAAGAGATGAGTAGTATTTTTAATAAATATTTTGTATCTGTATTTACTAAAGAGGAACTTAACAATATGCCTTCAGCCGAACAAGTCTATGTGGGTGGGGACGAGGACAGGTTGACGAGTTTAGCAGTTACCAGGGAGGATGTTCTTAAACAAATAGTAAAACTCAAACCAAACAAATCCCCAGGGCCGGATGAAGTGTTTGCCAGGGTGCTTAAAGAATGCAAAGAGGAGCTTTGTGACCCACTGTCAACCATATTTAATAAATCAATAGAGTCAGGCAGAGTGCCAGAGTTTTGGAAAGTTGCTAATGTGATACCAGTTTTTAAGAAAGGAGATAGATCACTTGCGTCTAACTATCGACCAATTAGCCTAACGTCTATTGTGGGAAAGTTACTCGAATCTATAATAGCAAATAAAATTCGTCTTCATCTTGAAAAACATAAATTAATAATTGAGTCGTAACATGGTTTTATAAATGGCCGTTCATGTTTAACAAATTTGTTATATTTTTATTCTAGTATAGTTGAGGCAGTGTATAGTGGTAAGGATTGTGATGTTGTGTACCTTGACTTTAGCAAAGCTTTTGATACAGTGCCACATGAAAGACTGATTAAAAAGATAGTCTCATGGTATTGGGGGTGCTATATTAAGCTGGATTAGGGCATATCTATACCAAAAGAAACAGAGAGTTAGTATAAATGGAATCAAGTCAGAGTGGGAAAATGTTGTAAGTGGAGTGCCTCAAGGCTCTGTCCTTGGCCCTCTGTTGTTTATAATATATATAAATGATTTAGATTCAGATTTGAGTAGCAACATTTGCAAATTTTCTGATGATACGAAAATCGGTAGGGAAATTAATTCGGAGGAGGACTCACTATCACTTCAAGTTGATCTAGACAGGGTTTTGAAATGGTCAATGGATTGGCAGATGCAGTTTAATGCTGATAAATGTAAAGTTCTGAGGTTAGGTAATGATGATAGAGTTACAAGATACGAGCTAGATGGTGTTGAGATTGCGAAGTCGGATTGCAAAAGAGATCTGGGAGTTATGATTAGTAAGAATTTAAAACAAAAGGATCAATGCATAAATGTTCGTAATAAGGCAAATCGGACACTTGGATTTATTAATCGCAGCGTTAGTAACTAGACACCTGGTGTGGTTCTCAAGCTATATCTTGCTCTAGTTAGGCCCCATTTAGATTATGCAGTTCAGTTTTGGTCGCCATATTATAGAATGGATATAAATTCACTTGAACGTGTCCAGCGTAGGATGACTAAGTTAATTCCCCAAATTAGAAATCTTTCATATGAAGAAAGATTAACAAAGCTTAAGTTGCATTCACTGGAAAGGCGAAGAGTTAGGGGTGACATGATAGAGGTTTACAAGTGGGTGAATGGACATAACAAAGGGGATATTAATAGGGTATTAAAAGTATCAACACAAGACAGAACACGAAACAATGGGTATAAATTGTATAAGTTTAGATTTAGGAAAGACTTGGGTAAATACTGGTTCAGTAACAGGGTTGTTGATTTGTGGAACCAATTACCGCGTAACGTGCTGGAGGTGGGGTCCCTCGATTGTTTCAAGCGCGGGTTGGACAAGTATATGAGTGGGATTGGGTGGTTATTAATAGGAGCTGCCTCGTATGGGCCAATAGGCCTTCTGCTGTTACCTTTGTTCTTATGTTCTTATGTTCTAATGTGCTAATGGCTATAGTGGGTAAAGGCTGTATTGAGTAAAGGCTACAGTGAGTAAAGCCTACAGTGAATAAAGGCTATTAATGAGTAAATGCTATTGTGAGTAAAGACCATAGCGAGTAAAGGCTAGAGTGAGTAAGGACTATAGTGAGTAAGGACTATAGTGAGTAAAGGCTATAGTGAGTAAAGGCTATAGTGAGTAAAGGCTATAGTGAGTAAAGGCTATAGGGAGTAAAGGCTATAGGGAGTAAAACCTATAGTGTGTAAAGGCTATAGTGGGTATAATCTATAGTGAGAAAGGCTATAGTGGATAAAGGCTATAGTGGGTTAAGGCTATACTGGGTAACTGGTATAGGAAGTAAAGGCTATAGCGGGTAAGGGCTATAGTGGGTAAATATAATTTTAATCCTCTGTATCTTATTTATTACTTTTGAAAAGCTATATGGGTAAAGCTATGGTAGGTAAAGGCTCTTGTGGGTAAAACTATAACGGGTAATGTCAATATATAAATTGGAAAGATATGGAAAGATATTGCAAATCAAATGCAATATCTTTCATAGACAACTGGGAACACTTCTATGGAAGAAATGAAATGTATGCTCGTGATGGGGTGCATCTATCGAGAGCTGGGGTTGTTGCTGTTGCGAACTCGCTAGAAGAAGTGGTTAGAGGTGTTTGTTTGGGTTTAAACTGTTAGTAGATAGAGGTATGGGAATTGATTTGGAGGAAGGAGGTAATAAAAGTATGTGTTTGTGGGAGAAAGGAATTGGCAAAACGATCAGGGAAAGAGAAGGTCCGCAAAATAACAATTCACTTAGGGTATATTACACTAACAGTAGAAGTCTAAGAAATAAAATTAACGAATTAAATGCTCTTGTCTGCACAGAAAAAATAGATATTATTGCACTTACCGAAACGTGGATGAATGTAGAAAATAGAGAACTATTAGCTGAATATCAAATATATGGATTTAAACTATTTCACACAGATAGATATATTAGACGAGGAGGTGGAGTAGCCATATATGTTAGGGACAATTTGAAATGTAGTCTCAAAGAGGGAATCAAAACAGAGCCACACACAAACTATTTGGATTGAATTAAACGAAAAAGCTAATAATATTATAATAGGAGTAATATATAGGCCACCAAATTTAGACAGAATGGAAGCAAAGCATCTATGGGATGAAATATCTAGAGCATCTAGATCTAACAGTATTTATGTCATGGGTGACTTTAATTTTAGCGGAATAAACTGGTTGAACAAAACAGGGAATAGTGAAGCAGAAGATTTTCTAGAATTAATTGACGATTGCTTTCTTACGCAACACATTAAGGAACCAACACGGGAAAATAATATTTTAGATTTAGTGTTAACTAACAGGGAAACGCAAATTAATGACATCGAAATAGGGAGTGAGCTAGGGAGCAGTGATCACAAAGAAATCAGATTTAGCATAGAATGGAATAGACCAGTAGGAGAAAATTCTGTTAAAGTGCCAGATTTTCGAAAAGCTGATTTTAATAGCCTAAGAAATTTTTTGGGTCAAATTGATTGGAAAGGCTTGGGTATGGGGTGTGGGCCGGTCTTGGAGCGAGACATGAACCCAGCGATAGGTGACTTAAATGGGGATTTCGATGTGGATTCAATATATAACTTATTTAAGAATATTCTAAACAAAGCACAGGAACGTAGTATACCATACAAATTGAATCGATCGTATACTAATGACCCAAAGTGGATAACAAAGAATTTGAAGAACCTTATAGGTAAAAAGAGAGCTTGGTACAAAAGGATTAAAAATGGGGAGGTCACTTTAGAACAGGAATTCGTACAACTGGTTAGAAATGTTAAAAAAGAGATAAGGAAAGCAAAAAGAAACTATGAAGTTCGCATAGCAGGGCAAGCAAAGACAAATCCTAAAGGGTTTTTTCAGTTATATCGTACTAAGACTAGGGAAAGGATAGGTCCATTAAAAACTGAGACAGGTCAAATAACAGATAGTGATGAAGAGATGAGTAGTATTTTTAATAAATATTTTGTATCTGTATTTACTAAAGAGGAACTTAACAATATGCCTTCAGCCGAACAAGTCTATGTGGGTGGGGACGAGGACAGGTTGACGAGTTTAGCAGTTACCAGGGAGGATGTTCTTAAACAAATAGTAAAACTCAAACCAAACAAATCCCCAGGGCCGGATGAAGTGTTTGCTAGGGTGCTTAAAGAATGCAAAGAGGAGCTTTGTGACCCACTGTCAACCATATTTAATAAATCAATAGAGTCAGGCAGAGTGCCAGAGTTTTGGAAAGTTGCTAATGTGATACCAGTTTTTAAGAAAGGAGATAGATCACTTGCGTCTAACTATCGACCAATTAGCCTAACGTCTATTGTGGGAAAGTTACTCGAATCTATAATAGCAAATAAAATTCGTCTTCATCTTGAAAAACATAAATTAATAATTGAGTCGCAACATGGTTTTATAAATGGCCGTTCATGTTTAACAAATTTGTTATCTTTTTATTCTAGCATTGTTGAGGCAGTTGATAGTGGTAAGGATTGCGATGTTGTATACCTTGACTTTAGCAAAGCTTTTGATACAGTGCCACATGAAAGACTGATTAAAAAAATAGAGTCTCATGGTATTGGGGGTGCTTGAAAAACATAAATTAATAATTGAGTCGCAACATGGTTTTATAAATGGCCGTTCATGTTTAACAAATTTGTTATCTTTTTATTCTAGCATTGTTGAGGCAGTTGATAGTGGTAAGGATTGCGATGTTGTATACCTTGACTTTAGCAAAGCTTTTGATACAGTGCCACATGAAAGACTGATTAAAAAAATAGAGTCTCATGGTATTGGGGGTGCTATATTAAGCTGGATTAGGGCATGGCTATACCAAAGGAAACAGAGAGTTAGTATAAATGGAATCAAGTCAGAGTGGGAAAATGTTGTAAGTGGAGTGCCTCAAGGCTCTGTCCTGGGACCTCTGTTGTTTATAATATATATAAATGATTTAGATTCAGGTTTGAGTAGCAACATTTGCAAATTTGCCGATGATACGAAAATCGGTAGGGAAATTAATTCGGAGGAGGACTCACTATCACTTCAAGTTGATCTAGATAGGGTTTTGAAATGGTCAAAGGATTGGCAGATGCAGTTTAATGCTGATAAATGTAAAGTTCTGAGGTTAGGTAATGATGATAGAGTTACAAGATACGAGCTAGATGGTGTTGTGATTGCGAAGTCGGATTGCGAAAGGGATCTGGGAGTTATGATTAGTAAGAATTTAAAACAAAAGGATCAATGCATAAATGTTCGTAATAAGGCAAATCGGACACTTGGATTTATTAATCGCAGCGTTAGTAACAAGACACCTGGTGTGGTTCTCAAGCTATATCTTGCTCTAGTTAGGCCCCATTTAGATTATGCAGTTCAGTTTTGGTCGCCATATTATAGAATGGATATAAATTCACTTGAACGTGTCCAGCGTAGGATGACTAAGTTAATTCCCCAAATTAGAAATCTTTCATATGAAGAAAGATTAACAAAGCTTAAGTTGCATTCACTGGAAAGGCGAAGAGTTAGGGGTGACATGATAGAGGTTTACAAGTGGATGAATGGACATAACCGGGGGGATATTAATAGGGTATTAAAAGTATCAACACAGGACAGAACACGAAACAATGGATATAAATTGGATAAGTTTAGATTTAGGAAAGACTTGGGTATATACTGGTTCAGTAACAGGGTTGTTGATTTGTGGAACCAATTGCCGCGTAACATTGTGGAGGTGGGGTCCCTCGATTGTTTCAAGCACGGGTTGGACAAGTATATGAGTGGGATTGGGTGGTTATAGAATAGGAGCTGCCTCGTATGGGCCAATAGGCCTTCTGCAGTTACCTTTGTTCTTATGTTCTTATGTTCTTATGCTATATTAAGCTGGATTAGGGCATGGCTATACCAAAGGAAACAGAGAGTTAGTATAAATGGAATCAAGTCAGAGTGGGAAAATGTTGTAAGTGGAGTGCCTCAAGGCTCTGTCCTGGGACCTCTGTTGTTTATAATATATATAAATGATTTAGATTCAGGTTTGAGTAGCAACATTTGCAAATTTGCCGATGATACGAAAATCGGTAGGGAAATTAATTCGGAGGAGGACTCACTATCACTTCAAGTTGATCTAGATAGGGTTTTGAAATGGTCAAAGGATTGGCAGATGCAGTTTAATGCTGATAAATGTAAAGTTCTGAGGTTAGGTAATGATGATAGAGTTACAAGATACGAGCTAGATGGTGTTGTGATTGCGAAGTCGGATTGCGAAAGGGATCTGGGAGTTATGATTAGTAAGAATTTAAAACAAAAGGATCAATGCATAAATGTTCGTAATAAGGCAAATCGGACACTTGGATTTATTAATCGCAGCGTTAGTAACAAGACACCTGGTGTGGTTCTCAAGCTATATCTTGCTCTAGTTAGGCCCCATTTAGATTATGCAGTTCAGTTTTGGTCGCCATATTATAGAATGGATATAAATTCACTTGAACGTGTCCAGCGTAGGATGACTAAGTTAATTCCCCAAATTAGAAATCTTTCATATGAAGAAAGATTAACAAAGCTTAAGTTGCATTCACTGGAAAGGCGAAGAGTTAGGGGTGACATGATAGAGGTTTACAAGTGGATGAATGGACATAACCGGGGGGATATTAATAGGGTATTAAAAGTATCAACACAGGACAGAACACGAAACAATGGATATAAATTGGATAAGTTTAGATTTAGGAAAGACTTGGGTAAATACTGGTTCAGTAACAGGGTTGTTGATTTGTGGAACCAATTGCCGCGTAACATTGTGGAGGTGGGGTCCCTCGATTGTTTCAAGCACGGGTTGGACAAGTATATGAGTGGGATTGGGTGGTTATAGAATAGGAGCTGCCTCGTATGGGCCAATAGGCCTTCTGCAGTTACCTTTGTTCTTATGTTCTTATGTTCTTAATAGTGTAAAAAGCTATGATGGTAAAGGTTTTACTGGGCAAATCTGTAGTGGGTAAAAGGTATAATAACTAATGCTTTAGTGGGTAAATGCAATTTTAATTCCTCTGTAAATTTGTATCTTACAAATAAATTTTAAAAGTCATATGGGTAAAAGGAGCATAGAAAATATGATTTGAATTCCTTGGTAGCTCATAATAGGTTTAAACCCCTTGGTAGCTCATAATAAGTTTAAACCCCTTGGTAGAACATAATAGGTCTAAACCCCTTGGTAGCTCATAATAAGTTTAAACCCCTTGGTAGAACATAATAGGTCTAAACCC
This sequence comes from Procambarus clarkii, assembly GCF_040958095.1. NCBI lineage: Eukaryota > Metazoa > Arthropoda > Malacostraca > Decapoda > Cambaridae > Procambarus > Procambarus clarkii. Next base: position 2,388,495 of record NC_091203.1, read on the forward strand.
CTTGGTAGCTCATAATAAATTTAAACCCCTTGGTAGAACATAATAGGTCTAAACCCCTTGGTAGCTCATAATATGTTTAAATACAACAAAGTTCTTGAAGCCTTATATAAGGCGTCCCTCGTCACTGATGCAAACACCGATCTAATAACCTCTGTCCTCCTCCAGGAACCTGATAACGTCGAAGTCGTTGGGCACGGTCTGTGCTCTCTCCTGGATATCTTGGAGTGTGTAATCCATCAAAAGTTCTCCGTTCTCAAACACCGGAACAAGTAGGTCCTGAAATATAGAATCTGGTATAGAATTAACAGTTCTTGGTGAAAATGGTAATGATCTTACTAATGCTAAATTCAAAGTTTTTATTAAAAGATTTTGGGAGCCCTACTTTTCAATATTTCCTATATATTCAAACAGTGTCTATCAACATGTGTCCATCAACACGTGTCCATCAACACGTGTCCAAACAAAGTGTCCATCAACACGTGTCCAAACACAGTGTTCATCAACACGTGTCCATCAACACGTGTCCAAACAGTGTCCATCAACACGTGTTGATGGACACTGTGAGCACTGGTGAGCATTGAAGCGCAGGTCCCTCAAACTGCTCGAAAGGAAAATTGAGAATCGAAGCGAATTTTGGTTGTGGGAGATTCCCAGGTGAGGTATTTAGACAGAACGTTTTGTGCCAGAGATAGGGGGAACAGATTAAGGGTTTACATAAGAACATAAGAACATAAGAACAAAGGTAACTGCAGAAGGCCTATTGGCCCATACGAGGCAGCTCCTATTCTATAACCACCCAATCCCACTCATATACTTGTCCAACCCGTGCTTGAAACAATCGAGGGACCCCACCTCCACAATGTTACGCGGCAATTGGTTCCACAAATCAACAACCCTGTTACTGAACCAGTATTTACCCAAGTCTTTCCTAAATCTAAACTTATCCAATTTATATCCATTGTTTCGTGTTCTGTCCTGTGTTGATACTTTTAATACCCTATTAATATCCCCCCGGTTATGTCCATTCATCCACTTGTAAACCTCTATCATGTCACCCCTAACTCTTCGCCTTTCCAGTGAATGCAACTTAAGCTTTGTTAATCTTTCTTCATATGAAAGATTTCTAATTTGGGGAATTAACTTAGTCATCCTACGCTGGACACGTTCAAGTGAATTTATATCCATTCTATAATATGGCGACCAAAACTGGACTGCATAATCTAAATGGGGCCTAACTAGAGCAAGATATAGCTTGAGAACCACACCAGGTGTCTTGTTACTAACGCTGCGATTAATAAATCCAAGTGTCCGATTTGCCTTATTACGAACATTTATGCATTGATCCTTTTGTTTTAAATTCTTACTAATCATAACTCCCAGATCCCTTTCGCAATCCGACTTCGCAATCACAACACCATCTAGCTCGTATCTTGTGACTCTATCATCATTACCTAACCTCAGAACTTTACATTTATCAGCATTAAACTGCATCTGCCAATCCTTTGACCATTTCAAAACCCTATCTAGATCAACTTGAAGTGATAGTGAGTCCTCCTCCGAATTAATTTCCCTACCGATTTTCGTATCATCGGCAAATTTGCAAATGTTGCTACTCAAACCTGAATCTAAATCATTTATATATATTATAAACAACAGAGGTCCCAGGACAGAGCCTTGAGGCACTCCACTTACAACATTTTCCCACTCTGACTTGATTCCATTTATACTAACTCTCTGTTTCCTTTGGTATAGCCATGCCCTAATCCAGCTTAATATAGCACCCCCAATACCATGAGACTCTATCTTTTTAATCAGTCTTTCATGTGGCACTGTATCAAGAGCTTTGCTAAAGTCAAGGTATACAACATCGCAATCCTTACCACTATCAACTGCCTCAACAATGCTAGAATAAAAAGATAACAAATTTGTTAAACATGAACGGCCATTTATAAAACCATGTTGCGACTCAATTATTAATTTATGTTTTTCAAGATGAAGACGAATTTTATTTGCTATTATAGATTCGAGTAACTTTCCCACAATAGACGTTAGGCTAATTGGTCGATAGTTAGACGCAAGTGATCTATCTCCTTTCTTAAAAACTGGTATCACATTAGCAACTTTCCAAAACTCTGGCACTCTGCCTGACTCTATTGATTTATTAAATATGGTTGACAGTGGGTCACAAAGCTCCTCTTTGCATTCTTTAAGCACCCTGGCAAACACTTCATCCGGCCCTGGGGATTTGTTTGGTTTGAGTTTTACTATTTGTTTAAGAACATCCTCCCTGGTAACTGCTAAACTCGTCAACCTGTCCTCGTCCCCACCCACATAGACTTGTTCGGCTGAAGGCATATTGTTAAGTTCCTCTTTAGTAAATAGATACAAAATATTTATTAAAAATACTACTCATCTCTTCATCACTATCTGTTATTTGACCTGTCTCAGTTTTTAATGGACCTATCCTTTCCCTAGTCTTAGTACGATATAACTGAAAAAACCCTTTAGGATTTGTCTTTGCTTGCCCTGCAATGCGAACTTCATAGTTTCTTTTTGCTTTCCTTATCTCTTTTTTAACATTTCTAACCAGTTGTACGAATTCCTGTTCTAAAGTGACCTCCCCATTTTTAATCCTTTTGTACCAAGCTCTCTTTTTACCTATAAGGTTCTTCAAATTCTTTGTTATCCACTTTGGGTCATTAGTATTCGATCTATTCAATTTGTATGGTATACTACGTTCCTGTGCTTTGTTTAGAATATTCTTAAATAAGTTATATATTGAATCCACATCGAAATCCCCATTTAAGTCACCTATCGCTGGGTTCATGTCTCGCTCCAAGACCGGCCCACACCCCATACCCAAGACTTTCCAATCAATTTGACCCAAAAAATTTCTTAGGCTATTAAAATCAGCTTTTCGAAAATCTGGCACTTTAACAGAATTTTCTCCTACTGGTCTATTCCATTCTATGCTAAATCTGATTTCTTTGTGATCACTGCTCCCTAGCTCACTCCCTATTTCGATGTCATTAATTTGCGTTTCCCTGTTAGTTAACACTAAATCTAAAATATTATTTTCCCGTGTTGGTTCCTTAATGTGTTGCGTAAGAAAGCAATCGTCAATTAATTCTAGAAAATCTTCTGCTTCACTATTCCCTGTTTTTTGCTTTCCGGGAGCTGGAATTGGTGATATTGTTGGAAACATGAATGATATTATGACAGGAAATGGAAACAAACCCATTATTTGTATTAGTGCAGGGGGTAATGATGTTGGACGAGTTAGGAGTGAGGAACTAATACAGAGATTCAGGACAGCCATTGAATTAGTTAGGAGCAAGGGAGGAATCCCGATCATATGTGGCATTCTTCCAAGAAAGGGAGTAGGAAATGAATGGATATCGAGGGCACTTGGTGTCAATTGCCGGCTGGAAAGATATTGCAAATCAAATGCAATATCTTTCATAGACAACTGGGAACACTTCTATGGAAGAAATGAAATGTATGCTCATGATGGGGTGCATCTATCGAGAGCTGGGGTTGTTGCTGTTGCGAACTCGTTGGAAGAAGTGGTTTAGATGTAAAACAAACTAAACTATTGGGACCGACTAAAGAGCCTAAAACTGTACTCCCTTGAGCGCAGGCGGGAGAGGTACATAATAAATTACACGTGGAAAATATTAGAGGGGCTGGTCCCAAACCTGCACACAGAAATAACATCACATGAGACCAGAAGACATGGCAGGATGTGCAGAATACCCCCGTTGAAAAACAGAGGTGCAACTGGTACTCTGAGAGAGAACTCTATCAACATCAGAGGTCCGAGACTGTTCAACACGCTTCCACTACACATAAGGGGCATAACTGGCCGACCCCTCACAGTGTTCAAGAGAGAACTGGATAAGCACCTCCAAAGGATACCTGATCAACCAGGCTGTGACTCGTACGTCAGGCTGCGAGCAGCCGCGTCCAACAGCCTGGTTGATCAGTCCGGCAACAAGGAGGCCTGGTCGACGACCGGGCCGCGGGGACGCTAAGCCCCGGAAGCACCTCAAGGTAGAGGTGTTTGTTTGGGTTTAAACTGATAGTAGATAGAGGTATGGGAATTGATTTGGAAGGAGGTAATAAAAATATGTGTTTGTGGGAGAAAGGAATTGGCAAAATGATCAGGGAAAGAGAAGGGCCTCAAAATAACAATTCACTTAGGGTATATTACACTAACAGTAGAAGTCTAAGAAATAAAATTAACGAATTAAATGCTCTTGTCTGCACAGAAAAAATAGATATTATTGCACTTACCGAAACGTGGATGAATGTAGAAAATAGAGAACTATTAGCTGAATATCAAATAAATGGATTTAAACTATTTCACACAGATAGATATATTAGACGAGGAGGGGGAGTAGCCATATATGTTAGGGACAATTTGAAATGTAGTCTCAAAGAGGGAATCAAAACTGAGCCACACACAACATAAGAACATAAGAACAAAGGTAACTGCAGAAGGCCTATTGGCCCATACGAGGCAGCTCCTATTCTATAACCACCCAATCCCACTCATATACTTGTCCAACCCGTGCTTGAAACAATCGAGGGACCCCACCTCCACAATGTTACGCGGCAATTGGTTCCACAAATCAACAACCCTGTTACTGAACCAGTATTTACCCAAGTCTTTCCTAAATCTAAACTTATCCAATTTATATCCATTGTTTCGTGTTCTGTCCTGTGTTGATACTTTTAATACCCTATTAATATCCCCCCGGTTATGTCCATTCATCCACTTGTAAACCTCTATCATGTCACCCCTAACTCTTCGCCTTTCCAGTGAATGCAACTTAAGCTTTGTTAATCTTTCTTCATATGAAAGATTTCTAATTTGGGGAATTAACTTAGTCATCCTACGCTGGACAGGTTCAAGTGAATTTATATCCATTCTATAATATGGCGACCAAAACTGAACTGCATAATCTAAATGGGGCCTAACTAGAGCAAGATATAGCTTGAGAACCACACCAGGTGTCTTGTTACTAACGCTGCGATTAATAAATCCAAGTGTCCGATTTGCCTTATTACGAACATTTATGCATTGATCCTTTTGTTTTAAATTCTTACTAATCATAACTCCCAGATCCCTTTCGCAATCCGACTTCGCAATCACAACACCATCTAGCTCGTATCTTGTAACTCTATCATCATTACCTAACCTCAGAACTTTACATTTATCAGCATTAAACTGCATCTGCCAATCCTTTGACCATTTCAAAACCCTATCTAGATCAACTTGCAGTGATAGTGAGTCCTCCTCCGAATTAATTTCCCTACCGATTTTCGTATCATCGGCAAATTTGCAAATGTTGCTACTCAAACCTGAATCTAAATCATTTATATATATTATAAACAACAGAGGTCCCAGGACAGAGCCTTGAGGCACTCCACTTACAACATTTTCCCACTCTGACTTGATTCCATTTATACTAACTCTCTGTTTCCTTTGGTATAGCCATGCCCTAATCCAGCTTAATATAGCACCCCCAATACCATGAGACTCTATTTTTTTAATCAGTCTTTCATGTGGCACTGTATCAAAAGCTTTGCTAAAGTCAAGGTATACAACATCGCAATCCTTACCACTATCAACTGCCTCAACAATGCTAGAATAAAAAGATAACAAATTTGTTAAACATGAACGGCCATTTATAAAACCATGTTGCGACTCAATTATTAATTTATGTTTTTCAAGATGAAGACGAATTTTATTTGCTATTATAGATTCGAGTAACTTTCCCACAATAGACGTTAGGCTAATTGGTCGATAGTTAGACGCAAGTGATCTATCTCCTTTCTTAAAAACTGGTAACACATTAGCAACTTTCCAAATCTCTGGCACTCTGCCTGACTCTATTGATTTATTAAATATGGTTGACAGTGGGTCACAAAGCTCCTCTTTGCATTCTTTAAGCACCCTAGCAAACACTTCATCCGGCCCTGGGGATTTGTTTGGTTTGAGTTTTACTATTTGTTTAAGAACATCCTCCCTGGTAACTGCTAAACTCGTCAACCTGTCCTCGTCCCCACCCACATAGACTTGTTCGGCTGAAGGCATATTGTTAAGTTCCTCTTTAGTAAATACAGATACAAAATATTTATTAAAAATACTACTCATCTCTTCATCACTATCTGTTATTTGACCTGTCTCAGTTTTTAATGGACCTATCCTTTCCCTAGTCTTAGTACGATATAACTGAAAAAACCCTTTAGGATTTGTCTTTGCTTGCCCTGCTATGCGAACTTCATAGTTTCTTTTTGCTTTCCTTATCTCTTTTTTAACATTTCTAACCAGTTGTACGAATTCCTGTTCTAAAGTGACCTCCCCATTTTTAATCCTTTTGTACCAAGCTCTCTTTTTACCTATAAGGTTCTTCAAATTCTTTGTTCTCCACTTTGGGTCATTAGTATACGATCTATTCAATTTGTATGGTATACTACGTTCCTGTGCTTTGTTTAGAATATTCTTAAATAAGTTATATATTGAATCCACATCGAAATCCCCATTTAAGTCACCTATCGCTGGGTTCATGTCTCGCTCCAAGACCGGCCCACACCCCATACCCAAGCGTTTCCAATCAATTTGACCCAAAAAAAATTTTAGGCTATTAAAATCAGCTTTTCGAAAATCTGGCACTTTAACAGAATTTTCTCCTACTGGTCTATTCCATTCTATGCTAAATCTGATTTCTTTGTGATCACTGCTCCCTAGCTCACTCCCTATTTCGATGTCATTAATTTGCGTTTCCCTGTTAGTTAACACTAAATCTAAAATATTATTTTCCCGTGTTGGTTCCTTAATGTGTTGCGTAAGAAAGCAATCGTCAATTAATTCTAGAAAATCTTCTGCTTCACTATTCCCTGTTTTGTTCAACCAGTTTATTCCGCTAAAATTAAAGTCACCCATGACATAAATACTGTTAGATCTAGATGCTCTAGATATTTCATCCCATAGATGCTTTGCTTCCATTCTGTCTAAATTTGGTGGCCTATATATTACTCCTATTATAATATTATTTAGCTTTTTCGTTAATTCAATCCAAATAGTTTCTGTGTGTGGCTCTGTTTTGATTCCCTCTTTGAGACTACATTTCAAATTGTCCCTAACATATATGGCTACTCCACCTCCTCGTCTAATATATCTATCTGTGTGAAATAGTTTAAATCCATATATTTGATATTCAGCTAATAGTTCTCTATTTTCTACATTCATCCACGTTTCGGTAAGTGCAATAATATCTATTTTTTCTGTGCAGACAAGAGCATTTAATTCGTTAATTTTATTTCTTAGACTTCTACTGTTAGTGTAATATACCCTAAGTGACTTGTTATTTTGCGGACCTTCTCTTTCCCTGATCGTTTTGCCAATTCCTTTCTCCCACAAACACATACTTTTATTACCTCCTACCTCCAAATCAATTCCCATACCTCTATCTACTAACAGTTTAAACCCAAACAAACACCTCTAACCACTTCTTCTAGCGAGTTCGCAACAGCAACAACCCCAGCTCTCGATAGATGCACCCCATCACGAGCATACATTTCATTTCTTCCATAGAAGTGTTCCCAGTTGTCTATGAAAGATATTGCATTTGATTTGCAATATCTTTCCAGCCGGCAATTGACACCAAGTGCCCTCGATATCCATTCATTTCCCACTCCCTTTCTTGGAAGAATGCCACATATGATCGGGATTCCTCCCTTGCTCCTAACTAACTCTATGGCCGTTTTATACCTCTGAATCAGTTCCTCACTCCTGACTCGACCAACATCATTTCCTCCCACGCTAATGCAAATAATGGGATTGTTCCCATTACCAGCCATAATATCATTCATGTTGTTTATAATATCACCAATGCCAGCTCCGGGATAGCAAACCCTTAACCTGTTCCCCCTATCTCTAGCACAAAACGTTCTATCCAAATACCTTATCTGGGAATTTCCCACAACTAATGTTTGCTTAGGTACTTCCTTTACTTTCTGAGGGGCCTGCGCTTCCTTTCTCTTCGTTGCTTTCCCTTTTGCGCGATCCACAGTCTCTCCACAGCACTCGTCCTCCAAAACGTCAAATGAATTTGAAGTTGCTATGGCGTTTGAAGGCGGCTTTATCAAAGTCTTCTTAAGGCCCCTGTCTTTCGCAACTCTCCAAGACGAGGTCCCTTTACTGCTGGTCTCCTCCTTCGTTACTTCTCGTTGTTTTTTAAGCTGACGCACCTCCTCCCGCAGAGAGTCCAACTCTGTCCTCAGGGCTCCCACTAGAGTCACCAGGTCCTTCACTACAACTTCCATATTGCTATGATAATATAACAACACTCAGGAGCTCCGGTTAACACAACCTCTCACTGTGACTTCACCTGACCGACTGAGTACTCTTCCTATTCCACACAGAAACTATTTCGATAGAATTATACGAAAAAGCAAATAATATTATAATAGGAGTTATATATAACTCCTATTATATAAGGCCACAAAATTTAGACAGAATGGAAGCAAAGCATCTATGGGATGAAATTGCATATGCAATTGCATAGGAATTGCATTCAGTTGCATATTGTCCTTTGCATATTGACTTTAATTTTAGCGGAATAAACTGGTTGAACAAAACAGGGAATAGTGAAGCAGAAGATTTTCTAGAATTAATTGACGATTGCTTTCTTACGCAACACATTAAGGAACCAACACGGGAAAATAATATTTTAGATTTAGTGTTAACTAACAGGGAAACGCAAATTAATGACATCGAAATAGGGAGTGAGCTAGGGAACAGTGATCACAAAGAAATCAGATTTAGCATAGAATGGAATAGACCAGTAGGAGAAAATTCTGTTAAAGTGCCAGATTTTCGAAAAGCTGATTTTAATAGCCTAAGAAATTTTTTGGGTCAAATTGATTGGAAAGTCTTGGGTATGGGGTGTGGGCCGGTCTTGGAGCGAGACATGAACCCAGCGATAGGTGACTTAAATGGGGATTTCGATGTGGATTCAATATATAACTTATTTAAGAATATTCTAAACAAAGCACAGGAACGTAGTATACCATACAAATTGAATCGATCGTATACTAATGACCCAAAGTGGATAACAAAGAATTTGAAGAACCTTATAGGTAAAAAGAGAGCTTGGTACAAAAGGATTAAAAATGGGGAGGTCACTTTAGAACAGGAATTCGTACAACTGGTTAGAAATGTTAAAAAAGAGATAAGGAAAGCAAAAAGAAACTATGAAGTTCGCATAGCAGGGCAAGCAAAGACAAATCCTAAAGGGTTTTTTCAGTTATATCGTACTAAGACTAGGGAAAGGATAGGTCCATTAAAAACTGATACAGGTCAAATAACAGATAGTGATGAAGAGATGAGTAGTATTTTTAATAAATATTTTGTATCTGTATTTACTAAAGAGGAACTTAACAATATGCCTTCAGCTGAACAAGTCTATGTGGGTGGGGACGAGGACAGGTTGACGAGTTTAGCAGTTACCAGGGAGGATGTTCTTAAACAAATAGTAAAACTCAAACCAAACAAATCCCCAGGGCCGGATGAAGTGTTTGCCAGGGTGCTTAAAGAATGCAAAGAGGAGCTTTGTGACCCACTGTCAACCATATTTAATAAATCAATAGAGTCAGAAAGAGTGCCAGAGTTTTGGAAAGTTGCTAATGTGATACCAGTTTTTAAGAAAGGAGATAGATCACTTGCGTCTAACTATCGACCAATTAGCCTAACGTCTATTGTGGGAAAGTTACTCGAATCTATAATAGCAAATAAAATTCGTCTTCATCTTGAAAAACATAAATTAATAATTGAGTCTCAACATGGTTTTATAAATGGCCGTTCATGTTTAACAAATTTGTTATCTTTTTATTCTAGCATTGTTGAGGCAGTTGATAGTGGTAAGGATTGCGATGTTGTATACCTTGACTTTAGCAAAGCTTTTGATACAGTGCCACATGAAAGACTGATTAAAAAGATAGAGTCTCATGGTATTGGGGGTGCTATATTAAGCTGGATTAGGGCATGGCTATACCAAAGGAAACAGAGTTAGTATAAATGGAATCAAGTCAGAGTGGGAAAATGTTGTAAGCGGAGTGCCTCAAGGCTCTGTCCTGGGACCTCTGTTGTTTATAATATATATAAATGATTTAGATTCAGGTTTGAGTAGCATCATTTGCAAATTTGCCGATGATACGAAAATCGGTAGGGAAATTAATTCGGAGGAGGACTCACTATCACTTCAAGTTGATCTAGATAGGGTTTTGAAATGGTCAAAGGATTGGCAGATGCAGTTTAATGCTGATAAATGTAAAGTTCTGAGGTTAGGTAATGATGATAGAGTTACAAGATACGAGCTAGATGGTGTTGTGATTGCGAAGTCGGATTGCGAAAGGGATCTGGGAGTTATGATTAGTAAGAATTTAAAATAAAAGGATCAATGCATAAATGTTCGTAATAAGGCAAATCGGACACTTGGATTTATTAATCGCAGCGTTAGTAACAAGACACCTGGTGTGGTTCTCAAGCTATATCTTGCTCTAGTTAGGCCCCATTTAGATTATGCAGTTCAGTTTTGGTCGCCATATTATAGAATGGATATAAATTCACTTGAACGTGTCCAGCGTAGGATGACTAAGTTAATTCCCCAAATTAGAAATCTTTCATATGAAGAAAGATTAACAAAGCTTAAGTTGCATTCACTGGAAAGGCGAAGAGTTAGGGGCGACATGATAGAGGTTTACAAGTGGGTGAATGGACATAACAAGGGGGATATTAATAGGGTATTAAAAGTATCAACACAGGACAGAACACGAAATAATGGGTATAAATTGGATAAGTTTAGATGTAGGAAAGACTTGGGTAAATACTGGTTCAGTAACAGGGTTGTTGATTTGTGGAACCAATTGCCGCGTAACGTGGTGGAGGTGGGGTCCCTCGATTGTTTCAAGCGCGGGTTGGACAAGTATATGAGTGGGATTGGGTGGTTATAGAATAGGAGCTGCCTCGAATGGGCCAATCGGCCTTCTGCAGTTACCTTTGTTCTTATGTTCTATGTCCTGGGGACCATTCAGGCTTGTTCGCATGGGATGAAATATCTAGGGCATCTAGATCTAACAGTATTTACGTCATGGGTGACTTTAATTTTAGAGGAATAAACTGGTTGAACAAAACAGGGAATAGTGAAGCAGAAGATTTTCTAGAATTAATTGACGATTGCTTTCTTACGCAACACATTAAGGAACCAACACGGGAAAATAATATTTTAGATTTAGTGTTAACTAACAGGGAAACACAAATCAGTGACATCGAAATAGGGAGTGAGCTAGGGAACAGTGATCACAAAGAAATCAGATTTAGTATAGAATGGAATAGACCTGTAGGAGAAAATTCTGTTAAAATGCCAGATTTTCGATAAGCTGATTTTAATAGCCTTAGAAATTTTTTGGGTCAAATTGATTGGAAAGTCTTGGGTATGGGGTGGGGGCCCGTCTTGGAGCGAGACATGAACCCAGCGATAGGTGACGTAAATGGGGATTTCGATGTGGATTCAATATATAACTTATTTAAGAATATTCTAAACAAAGCACAGGAACGTAGTATACCATACAAATTGAATAGATCGAATACCAATGACCCAAAGTGGATAACAAAGAATTTGAAGAACCTTATAGGTAAAAAGAGAGCTTGGTACAAAAGGATTAAAAATGGGGAGGTCACTTTATAACAGGAATTCGTACAACTGGTTAGAAATGTTAAAAAAGAGATAAGGAAAGCAAAAAGAAACTATGAAGTTCGCATAGCAGGGCAAGCAAAGACAAATCCTAAAGGGTTTTTTTCAGTTATATCGTACTAAGACTAGGGAAAAGATAGGTCCATTCAAAACTGAGACAGGTCAAATAACAGATAGTGATGAAGAGATGAGTAGTATTTTTAATAAATATTTTGTATCTGTATTTACTAAAGAGGAACTTAACAATATGCCTTCAGCCGAACAAGTCTATGTGGGTGGGGACGAGGACAGGTTGACGGGTTTAACAGTTACCAGGGATGATGTTCTTAAACAAATAGTAAAACTCAAACCAAACAAATCCCCAGGGCCGGATGAAGTGTTTGCCAGGGTGCTTAAAGAATGCAAAGAGGAGCTTTGTGACCCACTGTCAACCATATTTAAGAAATCAATAGAGTCAGGCAGAGTGCCAGAGTTTTGGAAAGTTGCTAATGTGATACTAGTTTTTACGAAAGGAGATAGATCACTTGCGTCTAACTATCGACCAATTAGCCTAATGTCTATTGTGGGAAAGTTACTCGAATCTATAATTGCAAATAAAATTCGTCTTCATCTTGAAAAACATAAATTAATAATTGAGTCGCAACATGGTTTTATAAATGGCCGTTCATGTTTAACAAATTTGTTATCTTTTTATTCTAGCATTGTTGAGGCAGTTGATAGTGGTAAGGATTGCGATGTTGTGTACCTTGACTTTAGCAAAGCTTTTGATACAGTGCCACATGAAAGACTGATTAAAAAGTTAGAGTCTCAAGGTATTGGGGGTGCTATATTAAGCAGGATTGGGGCATGGCTATACCAAAGGAAACAGAGAGTTAGTATAAATGGAATCAAGTCAGAGTGGGAAAATGTTGTAAGTGGGGTGCCTCAGGGCTCTGTCCTGGGCCCTCTGTTGTTTATAATATATATAAATGATTTAGATTCAGGTTTGAGTAGCAACATTTGCAAATTTGCCGATGATACGAAAATCGGTAGGGAAATTAATTCGGAGGAGGACTCACTATCGCTTCAAGTTGATCTAGATAGGGTTTTGAAATGGTCGAAGGATTGGCAGATGCAGTTTAATGCTGATAAATGTAAAGTTCTGAGGTTAGGTAATGATGATAGGGTTACAAGATACGAGCTAGATGGTGTTGAGATTGCGAAGTCGAATTGCGAAAGGGATCTGGGAGTTATGATTAGTAAGAATTTAAAACAAAAGGATCAATGCATAAATGTTCGTAATAAGGCAAATCGGACACTTGGATTTATTAATCGCAGCGTTAGTAACAAGACACCTGGTGTGGTTCTCAAGCTATATCTTGCTCTAGTTAGGCCCCATTTAGATTATGCAGTTCAGTTTTGGTCGCCATATTATAGAATGGATATAAATTCACTTGAACGTGTCCAGCGTAGGATGACTAAGTTAATTCCCCAAATTAGAAATCTTTCATATGAAGAAAGATTAACAAAGCTTAAGTTGCATTCACTGGAAAGGCGAAGAGTTAGGGGTGACATGATAGAGGTTTACAAGTGGGTGAAGGACATAACAAAGGGGATATTAATAGGGTATTAAAAGTATCAACACAAGACAGAACACGAAACAATGGGTATAAATTGGATAAGTTTAGATTTAGGAAAGACTTGGGTAAATACTGGTTCAGTAACAGGGTTGTTGATTTGTGGAACCAATTGCCGCGTAACATTGTGGAGATGGGGTCCCTCGATTGTTTTAAGCATGGGTTGGACATGTATATGAGTGGGATTGGGTGGTTATAAATAGGAGCTGCCTCGTATGGGCCAACAGGCCTTCTGCAGTTGCCTTTGTTCTTATGTTCTTATGTTATGTTATGTACGTGTCCAAGCACAGTGTCCATCAACACGTGTCCAAACATAGTATCCATCAACATGTGTCCAAACACAGTGTCCATCAACACGTGACCAAACATAGTGTCCATCAACATGAACATAAGAACATACGAACAAAGGCAACTGCAGAAGGCCTATTGGCCCATACGAGGCAGCTCCTATTTATAACCACCCAATCCCACTCATATACTTGTCCAACTCACGCTTGAAACAATCGAAGGACCCCACCTCCAGCAAGTTACGCGGAAATTGGTTCCACAAATCAACAACCCTGTTACTAAACCAGTATTTACCCAAGTGTTTCCTAAATCTAAACTTATCCAATTTATACCCATTGTTTCGTGTTCTGTCTTGTGTTGATACTTTTAATACCCTATTAATATCCCCTTTGTTATGTCCATTCACCCACTTGTAAACCTCTATCATGTCACCCCTAACTCTTCGCCTTTCCAAAAGAACAAAGGCAACTGCAGAAGGCCTATTGGCCCATACGAGGCAGCTCCTATTTATAACCACCCAATCCCACTCATATACATGTCCAACCCATGCTTGAAACAATCGAGGGACCCCACCTCCACAATGTTACGCGGCAATTGGTTCCACAAATCAACAACCCTGTTACTGAACCAGTATTTACCCAAGTCTTTCCTAAATCTAAACTTATCCAATTTATACCTATTGTTTCGTGTTCTGTCTTGTGTTGATACTTTTAATACCCTATTAATATCCCCTTTGTTATGTCCATTCACCCACTTGTAATCCTCTATCATGTCACCCCTAACTCTTCGCCTTTCCAGTGAATGCAACTTAAGCTTTGTTAATCTTTCTTTATATGAAAGATTTCTAATTTGGGGAATTAACTTAGTCATCCTACGCTGGACACGTTCAAGTGAATTTATATCCATTCTATAATATGGCGACCAAAACTGAACTGCATAATCTAAATGGGGCCTAACTAGAGTAAGATGTAGCTTGAGAACCACACCAGGTGTCTTGTTACTAACACTGCGATTAATAAATCCAAGTGTCCGATTTGCTTTATTACGAACATTTATGCATTGATCCTTTTGTTTTAAATTCATACTAATCATAACTCTCAGATCCCTTTCGCAATCCGACTTCGCAATCACAACACCATCTAGCTCGTATCTTGTAACTCTATCATCATTACCTAACCTCAGAACTTTACATTTATCAGCATTAAACTGCATGTGCCAATCCTTTGACCATTTCAAAACCCTATCTAGATCAACTTGAAGTGATAGTGAGTCCTCCTCCGAATTAATTTCCCTACCGATTTTCGTATCATCGGCAAATTTGCAAATGTTGCTACTCAAACCTGAATCTATATCATTTATATATATTATAAACAACAGAAGTCCCAGGACAGAGCCTTGAGGCACTCCACTTACAACATTTTCCCACTCTGACTTGATTCCTTTTATACTAACTCTGTTTCCTTTGGTATAGTCATGCCCTAATCCAGCTTAATATAGCACCCCCAATACAATGAGACCCCCAATACAATAGCACCCCCAATACAATAGCACCCCCAATACAATCTTTTTAATCAGTCTTTCATGTGGCACTGTATCAAAAGCTTTGCTAAAGTCAAGGTACACAACATCAAAATCCTTACCACTATCAACTGCCTCAACTATGCTAGAATAAAAAGATAACAAATTTGTTAAACATGAACGGCCATTTATAAAACAATGTTGCGACTCAATTATTAATTTATGTTTTTCAAGATGAAGACGAATTTTATTTGTTATTATAGATTCGAGTAACTTTCCCACAATAGACGTTAGGCTAATTGGTCGATAGTTAGACGCAAGTGATCTATCTCCTTTCTTAAAAACTGGTATCACATTAGCAACTTTCCAAAACTTTCGTATATTAAATACATCTTCATAAGAACATAAGAACAAAGGTAACTGCAGAAGGCCTATTGGCCCATACGAGGCAGCTCCTATTCTATAACCACCCAATCCCACTCATATACTTGTCCAACCCGTGCTTGAAACAATCGAGGGACCCCACCTCCACAATGTTACGCGGCAATTGGTTCCACAAATCAACAACCCTGTTACTGAACCAGTATTTACCCAAGTCTTTCCTAAATCTAAACTTATCCAATTTATATCCATTGTTTCGTGTTCTGTCCTGTGTTGATACTTTTAATACCCTATTAATATCCCCCCGGTTATGTCCATTCATCCACTTGTAAACCTCTATCATGTCACCCCTAACTCTTCGCCTTTCCATAAGAACATAAGAACAAAGGTAACTGCAGAAGGCCTATTGGCCCATACGAGGCAGCTCCTATTCTATAACCACCCAATCCCACTCATATACTTGTCCAACCCGTGCTTGAAACAATCGAGGGACCCCACCTCCACAATGTTACGCGGCAATTGGTTCCACAAATCAACAACCCTGTTACTGAACCAGTATTTACCCAAGTCTTTCCTAAATCTAAACTTATCCAATTTATATCCATTGTTTCGTGTTCTGTCCTGTGTTGATACTTTTAATACCCTATTAATATCCCCCCGGTTATGTCCATTCATCCACTTGTAAACCTCTATCATGTCACCCCTAACTCTTCGCCTTTCCAGTGAATGCAACTTAAGCTTTGTTAATCTTTCTTCATATGGAAGATTTCTAATTTGGGGAATTAACTTAGTCTTTCTAAGGAATTAGGAATTAACTTAGGAATTAGGAATTAATCTTAGGAATTAACTTTCCAGTGAATGCAACTTAAGCTTTGTTAATCTTTCTTCATATGAAAGATTTCTAATTTGGGGAATTAACTTAGTCATCCTACGCTGGACACGTTCAAGTGAATTTATATCCATTCTATAATATGGCGACCAAAACTGAACTGCATAATCTAAATGGGGCCTAACTAGAGCAAGATATAGCTTGAGAACCACACCAGGTGTCTTGTTACTAACGCTGCGATTAATAAATCCAAGTGTCCGATTTGCCTTATTACGAACATTTATGCATTGATCCTTTTGTTTTAAATTCTTACTAATCATAACTCCCAGATCCCTTTCGCAATCCGACTTCGCAATCACAACACCATCTAGCTCGTATCTTGTAACTCTATCATCATTACCTAACCTCAGAACTTTACATTTATCAGCATTAAACTGCATCTGCCAATCCTTTGACCATTTCAAAACCCTATCTAGATCAACTTGAAGTGATAGTGAGTCCTCCTCCGAATTAATTTCCCTACCGATTTTCGTATCATCGGCAAATTTGCAAATGTTGCTACTCAAACCTGAATCTAAATCATTTATATATATTATAAACAACAGAGGTCCCAGGACAGAGCCTTGAGGCACTCCACTTACAACATTTTCCCACTCTGACTTGATTCCATTTAAACTAACTCTCTGTTTCCTTTGGTATAGCCATGCCCTAATCCAGCTTAATATAGCACCCCCAATACCATGAGACTCTATTTTTTTAATCAGTCTTTCATGTGGCACTGTATCAAAAGCTTTGCTAAAGTCAAGGTATACAACATCGCAATCCTTACCACTATCAACTGCCTCAACAATGCTAGAATAAAAAGATAACAAATTTGTTAAACATGAACGGCCATTTATAAAACCATGTTGCGACTCAATTATTAATTTATGTTTTTCAAGATGAAGACGAATTTTATTTGCTATTATAGATTCGAGTAACTTTCCCACAATAGACGTTAGGCTAATTGGTCGATAGTTAGACGCAAGTGATCTATCTCCTTTCTTAAAAACTGGTATCACATTAGCAACTTTCCAAAACTCTGGCACTCTGCCTGACTCTATTGATTTATTTAATATGGTTGACAGTGGGTCACAAATCTCCTCTTTGCATTCTTTAAGCACCCTGGCAAACACTTCATCCGGCCCTGGGGATTTGTTTGGTTTGAGTTTTACTATTTGTTTAAGAACATCCTCCCTGATAACTGTTAAACGCGTCAACCTGTCCTCGTCCCCACCCACATAGACTTGTTCGGCTGAAGGCATATTGTTATGTTCCTCTTTAGTAAATACTGATACAAAATATTTATTAAGAATACTACTCATCTCTTCATCACTATCTGTTATTTGACCTGTCTCAGTTTTTAATGGACCTATGCTTTCTCTAGTCTTAGTACGATATAACTGAAAAAACCCTTTAGGATTTGTCTTTGCTTGCCCTGCTATACGAACTTCATAGTTTCTTTTCGCTTTCCTTATCTCTTTTTAACATTTCTAACCAGTTGTACGAATTCCTGTTCTAAAGTGACCTCCCCATTTTTAATCCTTTTGTACCAAGCTCTCTTTTTACCTATATGGTTCTTCAAATTCTTTGTTATCCACTTTGGGTCATTAGTATTCGATCTATTCAATTTGTATGGTATACTACGTTCCTGTGCTTTGTTTAGAATATTTTTAAATAAGTTATATACTGAATCCACATCGAAATCCCCATTTAAGTTACCTATCGCTGGGTTCATGTCTCGCTCCAAGACCGGCCCCCACCCCATACCCAAGACTTTCCAATCAATTTGACCCAAAAAATTTCTTAGGCTATTAAAATCAGCTTTTCGAAAATCTGGCACTTTAACAGAATTTTCTCCTACAGGTCTATTCCATTCTACACTAAATCTGATTTCTTTGTGATCACTGTTCCCTAGCTCACTCCCTATTTCGATGTCATTAATTTGTGTTTCCCTGTTAGTTAACACTAAATCTAAAATATTATTTTCCCGTGTTGGTTCCTTAATGTGTTGCATAAGAAAGCAATCGTCAATTAATTCTAGAAAATTTTCTGCTTCACTATTCCCTGTTTTGTTCAACCAGTTTATTCCACTAAAATTAAAGTCACCCATGACGTAAATACTGTTAGATCTAGATGCCCTAGATATTTCTTCCCATATATGCTTTGCTTCCATTCTGTCTAAATTTGGTGGCCTATATATAACTCCTATTATAATATTATTTGCTTTTTCGTATAATTCTATCCAAATAGTTTCTGTGTATGGCTCAGTTTTGATTCCCTCTTTGAGACTACATTTCAAATTGTCCCTAACATATATGGCTACTCCCCCTCCTCGTCTAATATATCTGTCTGTGTGAAATAGTTTAAATCCATTTATTTGATATTCAGCTAATAGTTCTCTATTTTCTACATTCATCCACGTTTCGGTAAGTGCAATAATATCTATTTTTTTCTGTGCAGACAAGAGCATTTAAATCGTTAATTTTATTTCTTAGACTTCTACTGTTAGTGTAATATACCCTAAGTGAATTGTTATTTTGAGGCCCTTCTCTTTCCCTGATCATTTTGCCAATTCCTTTCTCCCACAAACACATACTTTTATTACCTCTTTCCTCCAAATCAATTCCCATACCTCTATCTACTAACAGTTTAAACCCAAACAAACACCTCTAACCACTTCTTCCAACGAGTTCGCAACAGCAACAACCCCAGCTCTCGATAGATGCACCCCATCACGAGCATACATTTCATTTCTTCCATAGAAGTGTTCCCAGTTGTCTATGAAAGATATTGCATTTGATTTGCAATGTCTTTCCAGCCGGCAATTGACACCAAGTGCCCGTGACATCCATTCATTTCCCACTCCCTTTCTTGGAAGAATGCCACATATGATCGGGATTCCTCCCTTGCTCCTAACTAATTCAATGGCTGTCCTGAATCTCTGTATTAGTTCCTCACTCCTAACTCGTCCAACATCATTACCCCCTGCACTAATACAAATAATGGGTTTGTTTCCATTTCCCGTCATAATATCATTCATGTTTCCAGTGAATGCAACTTAAGCTTTGTTAATCTTTCTTCATATGAAAGATTTCTAATTTGGGGAATTAACTTAGTCATCCTACGCTGGACACGTTCAAGTGAATTTATATCCATTCTATAATATGGCGACCAAAACTGAACTGCATAATCTAAATGGGGCCTAACTAGAGCAAGATATAGCTTGAGAACCACACCAGGTGTCTTGTTACTAACGCTGCGATTAATAAATCCAAGTGTCCGATTTGCCTTATTACGAACATTTATGCATTGATCCTTTTGTTTTAAATTCTTACTAATCATAACTCCCAGATCCCTTTCGCAATTCGACTTCGCAATCTCAACACTATCTAGCTCGTATCTTGTAACCCTATCATCATTACCTAACCACAGAACTTTACATTTATCAGCATTAATCTGCATCTGCCAATCCTTTGACCATTTCAAAACCCTATCTAGATCAACTTGAAGTGATAGTGAGTCCTCCTCCGAATTAATTTCCCTACCGATTTTCGTATCATCGGCAAATTTGCAAATGTTGCTACTCAAACCTGAATCTAAATCATTTATATATATATTATAAACAACAGAGGTCCCAGGACAGAGCCTTGAGGCACTCCACTTACAACATTTTCTCACTCTGACTTGATTCCATTTATACTAACTCTCTGTTTCCTTTGGTATAGCCATGCCCTAATCCAGCTTAATATAGCACCCCCAATACCATGAGACTCTATCTTTTTAATCAGTCTTTCATGTGGCACTGTATCAAAAGCTTTGCTAAAGTCAAGGTATACAACATCACAATCCTTACCACTATCAACTGCCTCAACTATGCTAGAATAAAAAGATAACAAATTTGTTAAACATGAACGGCCATTTACAAAACCATGTTGCGACTCAATTATTAATTTATTTTTTTCAAGATGAAGACGAATTTTATTTGCTATTATAGATTCGAGTAACTTTCCCACAATAGACGTTAGGCTAATTGGTCGATAGTTAGACGCAAGTGATCTACCTCCTTTCATAAAAACTGGTATCACATTAGCAACTTTCCAAAACTCTGGCACTCTGCCTGACTCTATTGATTTATTAAATATGGTTGACAGTGGGTCACAAAGCTCCTCTTTGCATTCTTTAAGCACCCTGGTAAACACTTCATCCGGCCCTGGGGATTTGTTTGGTTTGAGTTTTACTATTTGTTTAAGAACATCCTCCCTGGTAACTGTTAAACTCGTCAACCTGTCCTCGTCCCCACCCACATAGACTTGTTCGGCTGAAGGCATATTGTTAAGTTCCTCTTTAGTAAATACAGATACAAAATATTTATTAAAAATACTACTCATCTCTTCATCACTATCTGTTAATTGACCTGTTTCAGTTTTTAATGGACCTATCCTTTCCCTAGTCTTAGTACGATATAACTGAAAAAACTCTTTAGGATTTGTCTTTGCTTGCCCTGCTATGCGAACTTCATAGTTTCTTTTTGCTTTCCTTATCTCTTTTTTAACATTTCTAACCAAATGTGTCCAAACATAGTGTCCATCAACACGTGGCCAAACACAATGTCCATCAACACGTGTCGAAACACAGTGTCCATCAACACCTGGACAAACATAGTGTCCATCAACACATGTCCAAACATAGTGTCCATCAACACGTGTCCATCAACATGTGTCCAAACATAGTGTCCATCAACACGTGTCCAAACAGTGTCCATCAACATGTGTCCAAACATAGTGTCCATCAACACGTGTCCAAACATAGTGTCCATCAACACTTGTCCAACATATTGTGCTATTACAAACTCCCTGATCTCCGACAGAGGACAACTGTACCCATCAATGTTGCATGTCTGCAAGAGTGAAGAGCTCGTATTAGCGCCCAACCTGCATCTTACATGGCTGCAACCTCTGTATGTTGCATGTTACACAACCTCGCCAACACCAACCCCCCGTACAGCTTTACCACCAAGTGATGGCTTATGTAGGAAAATTCTTCCAATATTATGAATTTCAAACATTCACGATGATGCGTAGATTGTGACCTGGAACCGATGCATATGTCTGAAGACATTCTTGACTTTTATCCCGACTTCAACACCAGCTCCCATACCGTTAGGCCAACCTGTCAATCTGTCATCACAAAGTGACAGTATCAATTATTACTACAAATGGAAGTACAAATTATTAACTTCCCTAGGCCTTGTATATTACATGCGTATGTTCTAAATGTACATAATGCAGATGTACTAAGGCTTTGGCTGCCATATTTTGACTAGGATTGCTTACGTGGATATTAAGTCGCAATAACGTGGATGAAAATTAGACACTCAACCCACACATCTGAAAAATAAAAGAAGCGACGACGTTTCGGTTCTTCCTGTACCATTAGCAAGTCATGTTACCATTGCATGAGTTGATAATGGTCCACATTATGACATGACAATTATATTATTTTCAGATTTGTGGGTTATGTGTCTAGGGTTGCTTATTTATGCCTAGGACTGGTTTTTAGGCTTATTATCACTGTTCTATTATTTGGTTTGCTCTTTATAGTGGTCCATTGTATAAAACGTAAACCTCTTTTGGATACTACAGCCCAAATTTTGTCCATTTGATTCATAGTAGCTATAGGTTCTCTCTTTTTAGAATATGGGTTGATTTGGCTATTGTTTCAATAAGCTAAGTGTCCCTCGAAAAAAATCTGTAAATCTGACACCCTAGGCATCGGTTGTCATTTGTACTTCCCCAAATATTATATCAGGGATTTATAAAGAGAAAAAATCATACTTACCAAACCTACTTGTTACGCTGAAGTGTAACCAACTATAATGATAAAGGGTTCCCAGATGAGTTTTATGCACGGACTACAACAACGCCTATCAGATATGGGGAAGAGAGCTCTGCTCTTTTCAAACATATGAATTCGATAGAATTTTTTATTCGATAGACTGGGGGAATTTTATTAGTTACCGAAATTTACCTGGTAACATGTATTAATATACGCAACAACATTCCACTTCGAAAACGACAGGAAGACGGCGGCTTGTCAAAAGTTTTCCATTTGTCCTGACGATTAAAGTGTTTTAACATAATTGTGTTTGAAAGAGGGTAGAATTCATATATATATATATATATATATACATATATATATATATATATATATATATATATATATATATATATATATATATATATATATATATATATATATATATATATATATATATATATATATATATATATATATATGCGAACAAGCCTGAATGGTCCCCAGGACAATATGCAACTGAAAACTCACACCCCAGAAGTGACTCGAACCCATACTCCCAGGAGCAATGCAACTGGTATGTACAAGACGCCTTAATCCACTTGACCATCACGACCGGTGTGAGTTTTCAGAGATATATATATATATATATATATATATATATATATATATATATATATATATATATATATATATATATATATATATATATATATATATATATATATATATATATATATATTAGTATATTTTGGTAGTAGTCTTTCCTGTAGACATATATTATTAAATATGACTGAAAAAGTAAGATTAATAATTCTAACACGAATTTTCTCAATCTTTCGTACATTACGCTTCACTGTTGGAGGTAAATCAAAAATCAATTCTCCAAAATTCATTTTTATTTCTAGTCTGACGCGACACGGGCGCGTTTCGTAAAACTTATTACATTTTCAAAGACTTTTAGTTCACAAATACACAACTGAATAGAACTTACGTATCTCCGAATTTATATCTACATTTGAGTGAGGTGGGAGGGGTGATGTGGCATTAACACAAGACAGAACAAAAGGGGATATTAATAGGGTATTAAAAGTATCAACACAAGACAGAACACAAACAATGGGTATTGAATAAAAGTGTTTGTAGAAAGCCTATTGGTCCATATTTCTTGATGCTTCTATATTGGAGCGGAGTCTTGAGGTGGGTAGAATATAGTTGTGCAATAATTGGCTGTTGATTGCTGGTGTTGACTTCTTGATGTGTAGTGCCTCGCAAACGTCAAGCCGCCTGCTATCGCTGTATCTATCGATGATTTCTGTGTTGTTTACTAGGATTTCTCTGGCGATGGTTTGGTTGTGGGAAGAGATTATATGTTCCTTAATGGAGCCCTGTTGCTTATGCATCGTTAAACGCCTAGAAAGAGATGTTGTTGTCTTGCCTATTTACTGGGTTTTTTGGAGCTTACAGTCCCCAAGTGGGCATTTGAAGGCATAGACGACGTTAGTCTCTTTTAAAGCGTTCTGTTTTGTGTCTGGAGAGTTTCTCATGAGTAGGCTGGCCGTTTTTCTGGTTTTATAGTAAATCGTCAGTTGTATCCTCTGATTTTTGTCTGTAGGGATAACGTTTCTATTAACAATATCTTTCAGGACCCTTTCCTCCATTTTATGAGCTGTGAAAAAGAAGTTCCTGTAAAATAGTCTAATAGGGGGTATAGGTGTTGTGTTAGTTGTCTCTTCAGAGGTTGCATGGCTTTTCACTTTCCTTCTTATGATGTCTTCGACGAAACCATTGGAGAAGCCGTTATTGACTAGGACCTGCCTTACCCTACAGAGTTCTTCGTCGACTTGCTTCCATTCTGAGCTGTGGCTGAGAGCACGGTCGACATATGCGTTAACAACACTCCTCTTGTACCTGTCAGGGCAGTCGCTGTTGGCATTTAGGCACATTCCTATGTTTGTTTCCTTAGTGTAGACTGCAGTGTGGAAACCTCCGCCCTTTTCCATGACTGTTACATCTAGAAAGGGCAGCTTTCCATCCTTTTCCATCTCGTAAGTGAAACGCAGCACGGAACTCTGCTCAAATGCCTCCTTCAGCTCCTGCAGATGTCTGACATCAAGTACCTGTGTAAAAATGTCGTCAACATACCTGCAGTATATGGCCGGTTTCAAGTTCATGTCGACTAAGACTTTTTGCTCGATGGTACCCATGTAGAAGTTTGCAAACAGGACACCTAGGGGAGAACCCATGGCGACCCCATCTACTTGCTTATACATGTGCCCATCCGGGCTCAAGAAGGGTGCCTCTTTAGTACAAGCTTGGAGTAGTTTCCTCAGAATATTTTCTGGTATGTCAAGAGGAGTACAGGCTGGATCACGATACACTCTGTCGGCTATCATTCCGATTGTCTCGTCCACAGGTACGTTGGTAAACAGCGATTCTACGTCCAACGAGGCTCTTATCCCTGTGGCCCGTGTGCCCCGCAGTAAGTCAACAAATTCCTTTGGAGACTTCAGGCTGAAGGCGCAAGGAACATAAGGAGTCAGCAGGCCGTTGAGTCGCTTCGCCAGTCTGTACGTGGGTGTGGGTATCTGGCTAATGATTGGCCGAAGTGGGCCAATCAATCGTTTCCAGGCTTGTGCGTCTTGACATTTCCATACGCATATCCAGGTTTATATTCCCCAATGATCTTTGGCAGGTGGAGTTCGGATTTCTTGGCGTTCACAGTTTCGATCAGTTTGTTGACCTTTGCTTTTAATTCGGCTGTAGTGTCCTTCGTTACCCTTTGGAACTTAGTTTGGTCAGAGAGTATGATGTTCATTTTCGCCAGATATTCGTCTTTTTTAAGAATGACATATATTGGCGACTTGTCACCTCTCCTGACAACTATCTCCTTGTTCTCACGAAGGCTTTTAGCTGCCGCTTTAAGCTCGGGGGACAGTATGGTGCTTCTGTAGTTGCCTCGATTCTTTCCTCCTTCTGCAATAAGTTCTGCTTGTAAGGTATCTTTGGTAGTGACCTTCTTTTGTGTCTCGAGGTCGAATATGTCGTCCAACAGAATTTCCAACTCTACTTTCCGGGCCATCTCACTCGGTCTGGACATAACATGACAGTTTATGCCCAGATTTAGGAGAGTGACTTGGTCCTCAGTGAGGTTAATTCCTGCAAGGTTCAGGAAGCCATCTCTTGGTCGTGGAATTGCCATAGGTCCTCCATATAATGTTGTTAGTTTCTTGATAATCCTTGTTTCAGTGCTGAGGTGATGTTGGTCTGTGAGGATGTCGAGGTGTTGTTCAATGCGGGTACGGATACTATGGTCGATGTTGCTATTTCTCCACTCGTATTTGTGAACTAAAAGTCTTTGAAAATGTAATAAGTTTTACGAAACGCGCCCGTGTCGCGTCAGACTAGAAATAAAAATGAATTTTGGAGAATTGATTTTTGATTTATCTCCAACAGTGAAGCGTAATGTACGAAAGATTGAGAAAATTCGTGTTAGAATTATTAATCTTACTTTTTCAGTCATATTTAATAATATATGTCTACAGGAAAGACTACTACCAAAATATACTAATATATATATATATATATATATATATATATATATATATATATATATATATATATATATATATATATATATATATATATATATATATATATATATATATATATATATATATATCTCTGAAAACTCACACCGGTCGTGATGGTCAAGTGGATTAAGGCGTCTTGTACATACCAGTTGCATTGCTCCTGGGAGTATGGGTTCGAGTCACTTCTGGGGTGTGAGTTTTCAGTTGCATATTGTCCTGGGGACCATTCAGGCTTGTTCGCATATATATATATATATATATATATATATATATATATATATATATATATATATATATATATATATATATATATATATATATATATATATAATATGAATTCTACCCTCTTTCAAACACAATTATGTTAAAACACTTTAATCGTCAGGACAAATGGAAAACTTTTGACAAGCCGCCGGCTTCCTGTCGTTTTCGAAGTGGAATGTTGTTGCGTATATTAATACATGTTACCAGGTAAATTTAGGTAACTAATAAAATTCACCCAGTCTATCGAATAAAAAATTCTATCGAATTCATATGTTTGAAAAGAGCAGAGCTCTCTTCCCCATATCTGATAGGCGTTGTTGTAGTCCGTGCATAAAACTCATCTGGGAACCCTTTATATTATATATATATATATATATATATATATATATATATATATATATATATATATATATATATATATATATATATATATATATATATATATATGGGGGGATACATAAGGGATAAACATAGGGGCTGCAGAAGGCTTATTGGCCCATACGAGGCATCTCCTATCTAAACACAAAGATTAATCCAGTGTAATTGGCCTGTCTTCTGTGTTGGCATCGATATGTTCTTGTCTTGTCCTTACTCTCATGGTGGGTAGAGTAAATAGTTCCGTGATTTGGGTGTTCATGGTAGGTCGCTCTATTCTTATGTGAATTGCCAATGGGCAATTATGAATTATGGGCAATTCACATAAGAATAGAGCGACCTACCATGAACACCCAAATCACGGAACTATTTACTCTACCCACCATGAGAGTAAGGATAAGACAAGAACATATCGATGCCAACACAGAAGACAATGTCCAACATAACAGGCCAATTACACTGGATTAATCTTTGTGTTTAGATAGGAGATGCCTCGTATGGGCCAATAAGCCTTCTGCAGCCCTATGTTTATCCCTTATGTATCCCCCCATGTTTTCACCTTCATTGTATTATCACCTGACCTAATGCGGGTATAAAATCAACTAATATATATATATATATATAATATATATATATATATATATATATATATATATATATATATATATATATATATATATATATATATATATATATATATATATATCACGAAAATAAACACGTGATTAAGAATGTGACAATGTCAGACCACGGAGGAAAAATGAAACAGGAAATTTCCTTAAGTACTTTCGTATATTAAATACATCTTCAGAAGGTCACTTAAGGAAATTTCCTGTTTCATTTTTCCTCCGTGGTCTGACATTGTCATATATATATATATATATATATATATATATATATATATATATAGACAATGTCAGACCACGGAGGAAAAATGAAACAGGAAATTTCCTTAAGTGACCTTCTGAAGATGTATTTAATATACGAAAGTACTTAAGGAAATTTCCTGTTTCATTTTTCCTCCGTGGTCTGACATTGTCACATTCTTAATCACGTGTTTATTTTCGTGATATATATATATATATATATATATATATATATATATATATATATATATATATATATATATATATATATATATATATATATATATATATATATATATATATATATATATATATATAATGTGTCGTACCTAGTAGCCAGAACGCACTTCTCAGCCTACTATGCAAGGCCCGATTTGCCTAATAAGCCCAGTTTTCATGAATTAATTGTTTTTCGACTACCTAACCTACCTAACTTAACCTAACCTAACTTTTTCGGCTACCTAACCTAACCTAACCTATAAAGATAGGTTAGGTTAGGTAGGGTTGGTTAGGTTCGGTCATATATCTACGTTAATTTTAACTCCAATAAAAAAAATTGACCTCATACATAATGAAATGGGTAGCTTTATCATTTCATAAGAAAAAAATTAGAGAAAATATATTAATTCAGGAAAACTTGGCTTATTAGGCAAATTGGGCCTTGCATAGTAGGCGGAGAAGTGTGTTCTGGCTACTAGGTACAACATATATATATATATATATATATATATATATATATATATATATATATATATATATATATATATATATATATATATATATATATATATATATATATATATATATATATATATATATTTTGACTATGAATCATAATGTCCAAAAACGGAAGAGTACCATTCTCCTCAGTCTCACAAGTGAATTTTATTGAAGGTACCAAAGAATTGAGTTCATTAAGAAAAACTATCTGGTCTTTGTTGCACGGCCATAAGCACAAAATATCATCAACATACCTAAACCAAACTACATTAGCCGGGATAATCCTGGATAAGATTTTTGTTTCAAAGAATTTCATATACAAATTGCTTAAAACTGGGGACAGGGGATTGCCCATCGCCATACCAAATGTTTGTTTGAAAAATTTTCCATTAAAACTAAAATAATTGTCTTTTATACACAATTTAATAAGTTCCAATACTTTATTGGTCTGCAAGCTCAAATTATATTTAGGCAGTTCCTCACGTAGAAATTCTAACAGATCATCAACAGGAACTTTAGTGAATAAAGAGGTCACATCGAAACTTATAAGTTTAAAATCAAAATTTAAATTCAGTGTGGATAGCTTATTGGTTAACAGAAATCCTACTGAAAAAGTGATTGCACAATTTAACAAAACTCTTAAAACTGTGTGTAAAGGCGATAAAGAGTTGATATCTAGGCTAACAAGTCGATCCCCTCTCTTCCTTACATGTATGGTCTTATAAAAACTCATAAGCCATATAATCCGGCAAGGCCGATTATTAGTTCAATTGGTTCGGCGGCTTATAAACTCTCTAAGTGGTTAGTCAAAGTTTTGTCCCCTATAGTTGGTACTATTTCCAACTCACACTTGACAAACAATGTGGACTTAGTTAATAAGCTATCCACGCTGAATTTAAATTTTGATTTTAAACTTATAAGTTTCGATGTCTTGATGTGTACACATCAAGAAGTCAACACCAGCAATCAACAACCAATTATTGCACAACTATATTCTACCCACCTCAAGACTCCGCTCCAATATAGAAGCATCAAGAAATATGGACCAATAGGCTTTCTACAAACACTTCTATTCAATACCCATTGTTTCGTGTTCTGTCTTGTGTTGATGAAATTAATACCCTATTAATGCCACCCCTTGTTCTGTCTTGCCCCCTCCCCGCTCAGCTCGTTGTCGCCGTCTGGGGGCTTAGTGGGCGGCTGCCGGAGTGTGATGCTCCTTGGGACAGTCCTCTGTCCTTTTCTAGCCTTGTGCTCCTGCTGCCGTCCTCTCCAATTCTGCTGGGCATCTTTTCCTTTTCCTTCTGTTTCGTTTTTCTCCTCCCTCTTCTCCTATCTGCTTGCCGTTTCCTGCCGACCTTTTGCTCGTTCTGGTTCTTCCCTTGGACTTCTTCTACTTTGACGCCCGGGTGCTTGAGGAGGCATACTCTTGCACCCGTAGAACTGCAGTACCCGACGTCGAGAGCGAGGGGAACCTTTTATTGTCAATCCCCACTTCGTCACTGAACCCGATCTCGACGGACTGTCGGTTTCTTAAGGTGGCGTTTGTGGGGCGTATACTCACGACGCACCCCTAGGAGGCCCCGACAAGATCGGCGATAGCTTCTTGTTGGGTGTCCTGCCTCTAATTGTGGCTCCATGGTGGGTGTGGGGGCACATTCGTGAGTGAATTCGTAATTTCGTCAAGATGATAACCCCTGTTTCGGCTGCTTCTGGCTTACCTTTTCAGGCTCGTGGGGTGGGCGACCAAGCCCCCGAGTCGGTCCGTATTGGAAGACCGGGCTCTGTAGCCTCCGCTGCATTGGGCCCCGACCTTGCTCCTCCTTTGGCCTCTCTGACTCCTTCCCCTGGCTCCCCTCCCTCCTCTGTGGTTGGGTCGAGCCCCAAGCCCCCGGTGGTGACTACCTCGTCCCCTGGCGCGGCTCCTTCTCTAGTTGTAACTACTGCGCCTTTTAACCCCTCTCTCTCTGGGGGTTCTCACCGCCGTTCTCGTCACGGCCGCCCTCGCTCGATTCCTTCCAGTTCTGCTACCTATCAAGCCTTGTTTGGTCCCGCTTCGTGGGCCAAATATTTTGATCTCCTCCCTCTTGATTCTGCGCCTCCTGACGATTTCTCCCTTCATCGACATCTCATTGATTCCGTGGATGCCTCCATTACTTTTAACCCCACTCGTCTCGGTACGCGTGTCGTTGCTGCTCCTTCTCAGGATGCTGCTTCCCGCTTGGCTGCCTTATCCTGCCTTGGCGAGACCCCCGTTCGGGTCTCGAAGAACGTTCAGTTGAATGCCAGTGTTGGCACTATTTTGCTCCCGCCCCATGTTGCGACCGGTGTTCGGGACCTACGCGACTGCCACGACGATATTCGACATATCCTCGCTGCCCAGGGCCATTCTATTCTCCAGGTGGACACGTTTACTCGTCCCCCTCGTGGTAGTCGCCGTCAACCCCTCCGGGTTGTGAAGATTACCTTTGATGGTAGGACCCTTCCACCCTCTGTCATTCTTGCTGGTGCCAGGTGCTCTGTCCAGGAGTACGTTCCTTCTCCTCGGCTCTGCAACAAGTGCTGGAGGTTTGGGCATGGTGCCCTCCGCTGCTCCGGGACTGTCTCTCTCTGTCCTTTGTGTGGTGGCGAAGGTCACTCTAAGTCGGAGTGCGCTTCTCCCCAGGCTCGTTGCCTCAACTGCGGTGAGGCCCATCCTACCTTCTCCCGTGCGTGTGTCCATTACAAGCTTGAGGCAGCCGTCCTCAACTTGAAGCACCGGGAGCGTTTATCTTTTCCTGAGGCGAGGCGCCAGGTTCGCCGGCTCCCGCCTTATGCTAATATCTCTTATGCTCGCGTGTTGCGCTCTTCCTCTCCTCGTCCTTCCCGCCTTCCTCAGACTCACAACCGTTTCCAGGCCTTGGACCCTGATGCGCCCACTGCCCCCTCCTCTGTCCCTTTGGGTTCTCTCCCGAAGGATCCTCCTCCTGGTCCTCTGTCTGGGGTTCCCCTTCCTTCTACCCGGTCTGTCGTGTCTTCTGTGTCTCCTTCCTCGTCCCCCTCCGATCCTCCTTCCCATCCTCTTCCTCCATCTATCGGCTCTCCCCGCCGCCTGTCGGTGCGGGCGGATGTCCATCGCTCTCCTAACGGCCGTCGTGTGTGCTCTCGTTCGGCTTCTCCTGTTGAGACACTGGAATCCGTTGCCCGGTACGTAGTTGCTGGGACACCGGTCTCTTTAAGTCAGAAGCGTAAGCCTGGCTCCTCTCCTTCCTCTTCCCCGGCGGGTAAGAAGGCTTCGCTTTCTTCCTCAGCTCCTCCTTCTGGCTCTGTTGCTCCTTCCACTCCCGTTTCAGTGCTTGCGCCCCCTGTTCCCGCTATGGAGGTTTCTTTGGCCCCTGCTTCCCTTTCGGTTGCTGCTCTTGCTGGGGTGCGCTCCTCTCTTTCTACTCCCCCTCTTCCTGCTGCTGTCCTTGACTGCTCCTCTCCGTTGTCTCCTCCTCCTCCTCCTCCGGACCCTGCCCGTCCACCTCTGATCTGTTCTCCCGTTTCCTTCCCTCCGTCTTTGCTCAGTTTACCCATGCCCCCTAACCCTGACTTTGCTGACCCTGATCCCGACCCTGATATTCTTTAACGTGCTCTGTTGGTCTTTCGCCTTTGTTTCTTCCTTGTTCTCTGTTTTTGTCCTTTCTCTTCTCGTCGTTGTCCATTCTTCAATGGAACGTTCGAGGTTATTACGCCAATTTCCTCGAACTCCAACTTCTGGTTTCGCGGTTTTCGCCCCTTTGTGTCTGTCTCCAGGAGCCGATGCTTGGTGCTCGTCCTGGTCGTTTTCGTGGCTATTCCTTTCTCTCCCCCCCCCCAGCCATTGCTGGGGCTTCTAATTCTTCTGCTCTCTTGATTCGGGCTGATGTTCCCTTTGTTCCTTTACTTTTTCCTTCGCCTCTCCATTGTTCTGCTGCTCGTATCTTTGTGGGGAAATGGTACACAGTTTGTTCCATTTATCTCCCCCCGAGTGTCCCGCTCTCTCTTCCTGATTTGAAACACCTCCTAGACTCCTTGCCGGAGCCTGTGCTCCTGCTGGGTGACTTCAATTGTCGTCATTCTCTTTGGGGTGACGTTCTGACGAATACCCGGGGTCGCCTCCTTGAGCCGTTTCTCCTCTCTTCTTCCCTGTCTCTTCTGAATTCTGGTGGGCCCACTCATTTGGACTCTCGAACTCGTACCCTTTCTTGTCTTGATCTTTCTCTCTGCTCTTCTTCTCTTTACTTAGATTTCACATGGCAGGTTCTTGATGACCTCCATGGAAGTGATCATTTCCCCATCCTTGTTTCCTTTTTCTCTTTTCGCCCTTCCCTCTCTTTCCCTAGGTGGCAGTTTGCTAAGGCGGACTGGACCCTATTTTCCCTCAGTGCTACTCTCTCTGACCTCTCCCTTCTGCCCCTCTCTCGCGCTCTCCTCCTTTTTCATGACACTGTCTTCGACGCTGCCCTCCGCTCTATTCCTCGCTCTTCCTCTCGGGGTCCACGGAAGTGCTTTCCCTGGTGGAATGCGGACTGTGCTCGGGCTGTCCGCTGTAAGCGTGCAGCCTGGAAGAAGCACCGCCGTAGGCAGACGACCGATTCTTTTCTTTTCTTTCGGAAAGCAAGTGCGGTGGCCCGTAGGGCCATCCGTACGGCTAAACGTGAATGTTGGGCATCTTATGTCTCGACAATTACGTCCGAAACCCCTCTGGCCCAGATCTGGAAGCGTATCCGCAAGATAGCGGGTAAGTTCGTTCCCGATGTTTCACCGGTCCTTCACCTCCATGATACTCTTGTGGCGGACCCGTTGCAGGTCGCTTCCGAACTGGGTTCCCACTTTTCTTCTATTAGCTCTGGTCTTCATCTTCCCCAATCTTTCCTTCTTCGTAAACCTGTCCTTGAGTCTCGTCCTTTAGATTTCTGCACTCATCTTCAGCTTCCCTATAATGATCCCTTCTCTCTCTCTGAACTTCGTTCTGCCCTGGCCCTCTGCGGTTCTACGGCGGCGGGCTCTGATGGTATTCATTATGAGATGCTTCGCCATCTCCCTCCGAGCACGTCTCAGTATTTACTGAGTCTGTATAATCGGATCTGGGAGTCGTCGTCAGTCCCTGAGGACTGGCTCGATGCCGTTGTCCTCCCTGTTCGCAAACCGGGGTCTCTGGGTACTTCCCCTAAGGACTTTCGCCCTATTGCTCTCACAAGTTGTGTCTGCAAACTCTTTGAACGTATGGTTAACGTTCGTCTGATGTGGTTCCTGGAACACCATCACCTCCTCTCCCCTTCTCAATTTGGTTTCCGCAAGTGCCGCAGCACGACAGATGTCCTGGTGAACTTGGAGGTCTATATACGTACTGCTTTTGCTGCGAAGACCTCCGTTGTTGCCGTCCTTTTTGACCTAGAAAAGGCTTACGACACCACTTGGCGTTATCATATCCTATCTCAACTTCATTCTTTTGGCCTTCGTGGTCATCTCCCTCTCTTTCTCCGCAGCTTCCTCTCTCGTCGTTCCTTTCGGGTGCGCCTTGGTACCGCTCTCTCTCCCTCTTTTCAGCAATACGAAGGTGTGCCCCAGGGTAGTGTTCTGAGCACTACTCTTTTTCTGGTTGCCCTCAATGGTCTTCTTTCCTCTCTTCCTTCTGGTGTCTTCTCCGCTCTCTATGTCGATGAT
Source organism: Procambarus clarkii (assembly GCF_040958095.1). Classification (NCBI taxonomy): domain Eukaryota; kingdom Metazoa; phylum Arthropoda; class Malacostraca; order Decapoda; family Cambaridae; genus Procambarus; species Procambarus clarkii. Next base: position 2,422,233 of record NC_091203.1, read on the forward strand.
CTTACCCTTTGTTGTCAGGGTGATGATTCGCCTCTCCTTCAACGCCGGCTTCAACTTGCGATTGATGCCGTGTCGTCTTGGGCCACAGGTCATGGCTTCAAGTTCTCTACTTCTAAGACTTGTGCCATGACTTTTACGCGGAAACGGGTTGTTCTTCGTCCCTCTTTGTCACTTTATGGTCATCCCCTTGAATACAAAGATTCCGCGAAGCTTTTGGGGTTATTCCTTGACACTCGTTTGTCTTGGTCTCCCCATATCTCTTACCTCCGTGTTGAGTGCTCTAAGTCCCTTACCCTCCTTCGGGTCTTGTCCCATACTTCTTGGGGGGCAGATAGGCGCACTCTCCTTGCTTTACATTCCTCTCTCGTCCTGTCTAAGCTCGATTATGGTTGCCCTGCTTACTCGTCTGCTTCTCCTTCTACTCTTCGCCGTCTTGATGCTTTGCACCATGCTGGGTTGCGCCTCAGTTCTGGTGCCTTTCGTTCGACTCCCGTCCTTAGCTTGTGTGCTGACACTGGCTTCCTGTCTCTCCAGGACCGCCGTGATCGCTACTGTCTTCGCTATCTTGCGCGGTCCTTGCAACATCCTTCCTCTCGTCTCTGTCGTGCTTTAACTTTTACCCCTCCTGCGGTTCCTGTTCCTCTTCACCACCTCCCTCTTTCTGTCCGGTTATCTCGCCTGCAGGATTCTCTTTCCGTTCGTATTTCTGATGTTTCTCCTCGTGTTGTTCCTTCTTTGCCCCCGTGGAGGGTCCCTCTTCCGCGGTTTTGTACATCCTTGACTCGTATCACTAAAGCTTTTACCCCTCCTACAGTTCTAAAACGCCTTTTCCTCGAGCACTTTTCTTCTCACTCCCGCTCCGTTTCTGTCTTCACCGATGGGTCTAAGTCAGCGGACGGTGTTGGCTACTCTGTTGTTTTTCCTGATCGCACTTATATGTGTCGCTTGCCTCCGGAGACTAGCATCTTTACAGCGGAACTTTATGCTATTCTCTATGCTCTTCGTCTCCTGCTTTCTCGTTGTCAGTCTTCCTTTGTGGTTGTTGTTGACTCTCGTAGTGCCCTCATGGCTCTCGGGTGCTTTAATCCAGTTCATCCGGTAGTTGTCGAGATCCAGCATTGGCTGTTTCTCGTTCACAGTAAATTTAAGTCGGTTGAGTTTTGTTGGGTTCCCAGCCATATTGGCGTGTCTTTAAATGAGCGTGCGGATGCTGCCGCTAAGGAAGCTGTCCGCTCTTGTCCCATCTCTCGTAAAGGCATTCCGTATTCCGACTTTTACCCGGTTATCCATTCCTCAGTCCTTACCCGTTGGCAGGCTTCTTGGTTGTCTGTTACTGGTAACAAGCTACGTACTCTTAAATGTTGTGTTTCCTCGTGGCCGTCCTCCTTCCACCGTAACCGGCGGTGGGAAACAGCTCTAGCGAGGTTGCGTATTGGCCATACTCGCTTAACCCATGGTCACTTGATGGAGCGCCGCCCTGCTCCTTATTGTCCTAGTTGCATTGTCCCTCTTACGGTCGTGCATGTCCTTCTTGAATGTCCTGACTTCCAGGACGAGCGTGTGTCTTGCTTTCCGTCCGCCCCTCGCGGTCACCTATCCCTCGATAGAATTCTTGGTGACTCGGATACTTTTGATATCGTTCGCCTTATGCGTTTTTGTTCTCGTATTGGCATCCTTGGTGATATTTAGCGCCCTCTGATTATTTTGCGTATTTGATGGTGCTACATAGCCTTCCCGGTTTGGTGCCTTCTTTTGATAATTACTTACTTGTTCTGTCTTGTGTTGATGAAATTAATACCCTATTAATGCCACCTCTTGTTCTGTCTTGTGTTGATTAATGCCACATCACCCCTTCCACCTCACTCAAATGTAGATATAAAATCGGAGATGCGTAAGTTCTATTCAGTTGTGTATTTGTAAACTAAAGACTTTGAAAATGTAATAAGTTTTACGAAACGCGCACGTGTCGCGTCAGACTAGAAATAAAAATGAATTTTGGAGAATTGATTTTTGATTTACCTCCAACAGTGAAAAAAAATGTACGAAAGATTGAGAAAATTCGTGTTAGAATTATTAATCTTACTTATTCGGTCATATTTATATATATATATATATATATATATATATATATATATATATATATATATATATATATATATATATATATATATATATATATGTCGTACCTAGTAGCCAGAACTCACTTCTCAGCCTACTATGCGAGGCCCGATTTGCCTAATAAGCCAAGTTTTACTGAATTAATATATTTTCTCTAATTTTTTTCTTATGAAATGATAAAGCTACCCATTTCATTATGTATGAGGTCAATTTTTTTTTATTGGAGTTAAAATTAACGTAGATATATGACCGAACCTAACCAACCCTACCTAACCTAACCTAATCTATCTTTATAGGTTAGGTTAGGTTAGGTAGCCGAAAACGTTAGGTTAGGTTAGGTTAGGTAGGTTAGGTTGTCGAAAAAACATTAATTCATGAAAACTAGGCTTATTAGGCAAATCGGGCCATGCATAGTAGGCTGAGAAGTGAGTTCTGGCTACTAGGTACGACATATATATATATATATATATATATATATATATATATATATATATATATATATATATATATATATATATATATATATATATATATATATATATATATATATATATATATATATATAATTAATACTTCGAATTTCAACATTTTTTCATTTGATAACTGATCTTGCCAAGATCTATCCCTTTAATAGGCTGTTAAACGGAGCTAGCGACGAGACATTTACTTCACCGTTACTTTACATTTGTTTATGTAAAATATGATGAATATTTGAGTAATGAATGGATTTATCCGCCCCTTGAGGGACCCGTAATATAAGAGGGTAGAAATAGCCTAACGTTCTCTATCATTTTGGGATGTATTTTGTTATCTCAATAAACTTCCAAGAACTTGAACCTAACGAAACATGTGACTCGATCCTTCCCCTTTTCTCATACAAGCAGCCACAGCCTCATATTTTTATTCTTTTGAAAAAGGTCTTAGTGTGAACAACGAACCCAACGATTTCTGAGGAAAGCGCTGATGTTACATTTCCAATCATGCAAGTTCCCTCATCTGAAGTTAACAGAATATTGTATAACTATACTTGTGAAGGTACATTTACTGTACTCTGATCTTGACGTGAAAGATCCGAATCCCACTGACATTAGAATGAAAAAGTCGATTTGGAATTTAACATAAAAATCCAGGTAGCTGTCTGACCTTAGTGACTGTATGATCAGGCGTAATAAACAGGACCTTAACGAAAAATGAGTTCTAATTCTAACATTACCGTGTACATACCGGATCCGTGTCAGTGCCTGACCTTAGTGGAGTCACCTTTCCCGGCCTGCTGAGTGGTGTAGAGACCGTGGTGGTGATGGTGGAGGGAGAGACGGCCACGCTTGCTATTCTTGCCGGAGTCGGTGACGGGCTGCTTGTACACGTCGACGCCCTGCCCGCCCACCTCCACGTAGCTCACCTTATATGCGCACTTCTGCGTGTCTCAATTAATCTATAACAACCAATGCCAGGGAAGTGTTGTGTGATTCTAATGAAAAGAACTCTAATGGCTTGGCAAAATAATATTTATGACGGTTACCCAAAAGCCGTAACGGTCACCAACTCGTCCTCTTAAAAATAACGTCACTTCTCGCTCGTATGCGTGCTATGGCCAAATTTGGACGTAATTTGAAATGAAGTTGACTCACAAAAGTGACGTACTGTTCTGTTTTCTGTTTGAGTTGTCCGGCTTACTCGGAACGGTTAGGAGAGGACACTTTCAATTCACGTTTTTCATAACGTTTTGAAACTTTATGAGAATTTCCTGTCCACCTAACCTATCAGAGGACCCTTAACTTATTGTTGTTGAAAAAAAATCCCAAATTTATTTTCATTTCTTTTTTATTTTCAAATTACGTCCACTTTCGGCCATACGGGCAAACGGCCAAAAGCGACATTATTTTTAAGAGGATCGTGTGTTATTATTGATCTTGAGGCACCAGCCCGTGGGCAAGGATGAGCCACATTTGACCACAATATCAACCAAATATATATACACCAGTTAAGGTATTGGTTGTAAGACTCAATATTATCAGCCGAAGCAGACTTTAGGCCAAGTTCGATAACGAATTCATACATCAGGACAGCGAAATTATAACTCTAAAGATACAACATGGGACATGAAGACCCTCACCTGCCCGTCGTTACTGTCAGGAAAGCCCGGGAAGGCATCAATCATAACACCACTGGCACTGAATTATCATCAATATCTCCAAGTCGTTTATGTTTATATACATAATACAGTCAGTAAAACAATTCACAATTTGCACTGATTAATTCAGAGAACAAAATATTTCTTACAGTATTTATGTTATCTTTTTATGAGGACTTCCACCATAACCTTTGTTCTTTATTATCGTTATTCACTTGAACGTTTATCATTATTAACTTGAAATTTCAACGCCAATTATCTGAACTTTCATCATGATTACCCTGAATTTTTACCTTTATTAACATGAACTTTTACCGTTATTAATATTAACTTTCACCATTATTACCTTGAACTGTCAACGTTATTAACATGAACTTTCATTATTTATTTGACTGAACTTTTATAATTTATTAACAAGAACTTATAACATTCATCAATTCGAGCTTTCATCGTTATTAAACTTAATTTTCAGCATTTATTAATCTGATCTTTCATCATTTATTTGGCGGAATGTTTATCATTTATTTGACTGAACTTTCAGCATTTATTTACCTGAACTTCCAGCATTTATTAACCTGAACTTCCAGCATTTATTAAACTGAACTTTCATCATTTATTAACCTGAACTTTCAGCATTTATTAACCTGAACTTCCAGCATTTATTAAACTGAACTTTCATCATTTATTAACCTGAACTTTCAGCATTTATTAACCTGAACTTTCAGCATTTATTAACCTGAATTTTCAGCATTTATTAACCTAAACTTTCAGGATTTATTAACCTGAACTTCCAGCATTTATTAACTTGAACTTTCAGCATTTATTAACCTGAACTTTCAGCATATATTAACCTAAACTTCCAGCATTTATGAACCTGAAATTCCAGCATTTATTAATCTGAAATTCCAGCATTTATTAAGCTGAAATTCCAGCATTTATTAAGCTGAAATTCCAGCATTTATTAAGCTGAAAGTGACGATATGTAATATTGGAGCCCAAGTAAGCCATTGTATCAACATGTAATAATGGAGCCCAAGTAATTTTTTTTTTTTGAGGGGGGCAATTTTTTATATAATCCGGAAACATAAAGCTAAAACCGAACCTAAATATTTATAGGCCTAGTATAGCACATAGCTGTAAATATATTAGGCCTCATATAGCATGTATTAAGCCTAGGATGGTTAGGTTAGGTCATATTAGCAACAAAAATATACAAATGTGTCCAGTTTGTCCAAATTCAATAATACTCATTGCCATAATAATAGGCTGCTCATCTACAGGTCCATCAGGACATATTGGTACTTTTGACCACATCGTTACTACTTTCTAAGAATATTCATTTTAGGGGATAAGCTGCAAAAAGGAGATATTGGAGAGAGTTAGCAAACGAGAAGGAAAAAAAGGAATTCTTACCTTCTGGAGCAATGCGGCTCCGGCGCCAAAATAAGTGTTGGCTGTGCTCCAGTTGTGGTTCTTGAGGTGCTCTAGTGTAGACCCTGCAGCAAGATATATGTTCATATAAACTCTGTTGACAGATACAGGAAACCTTTATTTAACTGTTTTATCAATGTCCCTTAGGCCATGGGTGACGAACCTATGGCACTGGTGCCAAGAGTGGCACACAAGCAAATTTTGCTGGCATGCAAAATGCATCGCCGCTCCCTTGATTCTTTAAATCCAACCCGTAATAAATAAATAAATGTAACTAGAATGAAATAAAGGTACAAGAATGTAACAACTCTTGTATATAACTAAAAAAAAATATATGAAGATTATCATAACTGCGAAACGAAGCAGTGAATAAGTTTTCACAAACCAGGAACAAAAGGAAGTGTTCCCAGATGTCTCGCATCAGCAGGAACCAGCTGGAAGATTTTGAGAACAAGTGACACGTTCTGAATTCATCACTCGTCCCAATGTTCTCATCAGTAAATGACAGAACTAAACGAGTATCAATGATCTACTAGAGATCTTTGGGAAGACAAAGATCTACTGTCAAAGTAGATATACTGTCACAGTAGATTTTTTCTATGAGAATTACAAACGTACCAAAGACATTTGCGTCACTCTGCTTATATTTGTCTTCTGTTGTTTGTGAATGAGCACTAGGCATTTGGTGATATAATAGTAAATATGTAGTTTAGCGGCTCCACGAATATTTATTTTTTCGTAATAAATATATTTGATTTGTATTGAATGACTAATCAATCACTACTACATTATTACAGTTGTGAATTTTTAGCATAATGTCATCTCAAACAGCTCAGATAAAATTTGCAATTGACGGAAACAGTATCAGAAATTGTCAGGAATCGTGGACAGAAAACTTTGGTATAATAAAAAAAAAGGATGATGAAGCATCATGCATCAGTTGTGTGCAGTACTTCTTCCGTAGAGCAACATGATAAAACTGTTCATAAATGGCTTTATGATAAAAGTGAGCAAGAATACATTGATCGAGAAATCAGCAACACAAAATATAATCGAATGTTATAACTAATAAAAATTCAGGTTGTTGAAACTAACAACTTAGTTGTTGCTGGGTTTCAAATGACATAGATAATTGATAATCGTTGCAGACCACTCAGTTATGAGGTATATATGTTAGAGAATCGTGGCCAAAATGTGCTCCTTTTCTTTTCGACCGGTTTCCAGCAAAAGACAAAATTATTCAGCGCATTATGAATTTACAAGTGATTGAAACACAGTTAAAAGATCAAAAATTCAAGTTGGAAACTAACATAGCAGAACAGCTAACAAAAGATAACGGTTCTTGTAAATTCCCATCAATTTGTCTTCTTGATAACACTGACGCTACATCATCAGCTATCAGTTAAAATCCCCACTTCAGTACGGGTGATAAAGACGTGAAAAACTGGTTAACTTGATAACGTTACTTGAACATACCTCACGGGCTGAATTATACCAGGCAGTAGTAGTATTGTCTAAACGACAGGTTAAACTTTCCAAATTAGTTGCTGTGACAACTGATTGTGCACCCTAGCATGACTGATACAGAAACAGTTTTGTATGTTTGCAAAATATGCTAGGCATTGCTGTTATTATATACGATGAGGCTTTGTATATAAAAGCTGGCCATATGAAGACATATCACGTGAAGAAGTGATGAAAATTTTAACCAAGATATTTAATTATATTTCTACATATGCTTTGAAAAAATTATGTCAGAATTTACTGACCTCGGTGACCTCAGTGTACACTGGAATACTATATATAACAATATCTATTGGCTTAGGAGAGGTTGTCCTTGAAAGATTTGTTGAGTGATTGAATGAAATTCGCAAATTTTTTTGATAAATGAAACATTTTCTTTTTAAAAATTATCTGAAGCTGCGTTAATTTTTTTTAGACGTTTTTTTCACTAACTTCACCTCACAGGTAGTCTGGTAGCAGAGTGGACAGCGCACAGGACTCGTAATTCTATGGTCCGGGTTCCATTCCCGGACCAAGCAGAATCAAATTGGCAAAGTTTCTTTCACCCTCAATACCCCTGTTACCTAGCAGTAAATAGGTACCTGGGAGTTAGACAGCTGTTACGGAACTGCTTCCTGGGTGTGTACTCACCTAGTTGTGTTTGCGGGGGTTGAGCTCTGGCTCTTTGGTCCCGCCTCTCAACCGTCAATCAACAGGTGTACAGATTCCTGAGCCTATCGGGCTCTGTCATATCTACACTTGAAACTGTGTATGGAGTGAGCCTCCACCACATCACCCCCTAATGCATTCCATTTGTCAACCACTCTGACACTAAAAAAGTTCTTTCTAATATCTCTGTGGCTCATTTGGGCACTCAGTTTCCACCTGTGTCCCCTTGTGCGTGTTCCCCTTGTGTTAAATAGACTGTCTTTATCTACCCTATCAATCCCCTTCAGAATCTTGAATCTGGTGATCATGTCCCCCCTAACTCTTCTGTCTTCCAGCGAAGTGAGGTTTAATTCCCGTAGTCTCTCCTCGTAGCTCATACCTCTCAGCTCGGGTACTAGTCTGGTGGCAAACCTTTGAACCGTTTCCAGTTTAGTCTTATCCTTGACTAGATATGGACTCCATGCTGGGGCTGCATACTCCAGGATTGGCCTGACATATGTGGTATACAAAGTTCTGAATGATTCTTTACACAAGTTTCTGAATGCCGTTCGTATGTTGGCCAGCCTGGCATATGCCGCTGATGTTATCCGCTTGATATGTGCTGCAGGAGACAGGTCTGGCGTGATATCAACCCCCAAGTCTTTTTCCTTCTCTGACTCCTGAAGAATTTCCTCTCCCAAATGATACCTTGAATCTGGCCTCCTGCTCCCTACACCTATCTTCATTACATTACATTTGGTTGGGTTAAACTCTAACAACCATTTGTTCGACCATTCCTTCAGCTTGTCTAGGTCTTCTTGAAGCCTCAAACAGTCCTCTTCTGTTTTAATCCTTCTCATAATTTTAGCATCGTCCGCAAACATTGAGAGAAATGAATCGATACCCTCCGGGAGATCATTTACATATATCAGAAACAAGATAGGACCGAGTACAGAGCCCTGTGGGACTCCACTGGTGACTTCACGCCAATCGGAGGTCTCACCCCTCACCGTAACTCTCTGCTTCCTATTGCTTAGATACTCCCTTATCCACTGGAGCACCTTACCAGCTACACCTGCCTGTCTCTCCAGCTTATGTACCAGCCTCTTATGCGGTACTGTGTCAAAGGCTTTCCGACAATCCAAGAAAATGCAGTCCGCCCAGCCCTCTCTTTTTTGCTTAATCTGTGTCACCTGATCGTAGAATTCTATCAAGCCTGTAAGGCAAGATTTACCCTCCCTGAATCCATGTTGGCGATGTGTCACGAAGTCCCTTCTCTCCAGATGTGTTACCAGTTTTTTTCTCACGATCTTCTCCATCACCTTGCATGGTATACAAGTCAAGGACACTGGCCTGTAGTTCAGTGCCTCTTGTCTGTCGCCCTTTTTGTATATTGGGACCACATTCGCCGTCTTCCATATTTCTGGTAGGTCTCCCGTCTCTAGTGATTTACTATACACTATGGAGAGTGGCAAGCAAAGTGCCTCTGCACACTCTTTCAGTACCCATGGTGAGATCCCATCTGGACCAACCGCCTTTCTAACATCCAGATCCAGCAGGTGTCTCTTGACCTCCTCTCTCGTAATTTCGAACTCCTCCAAGGCCGCCTGGTTTACCTCCCTTTCTCCTAGCACAGTGACCTCACCCTGTTCTATTGTGAAGACCTCCTGGAACCTCTTGTTGAGTTCCTCACACACCTCTCTGTCATTCTCTGTATACCTGTCCTCGCCTGTTCTAAGTTTCAATACCTGTTCTTTCACTGTTGTTTTCCTTCTGATGTGACTGTGGAGTAGCTTTGGTTCGGTCTTGGCTTTGTTTGCTATATCATTTTCAAAATTTTTCTCTGCTTCTCTTCTCACCCTGACGTACTCATTCCTGGTTCTCTGGTATCTCTCCCTGCTTTCTGGTGTTCTGTTATTCCGGAAGTTCCTCCACGCCTTTTTGTTCAGTTTCTTCGCTTCCATACATGCCCTATTATACCATGGATTCTTCTGTTGTTTCTCGGATTTTTCCCTTTGGGCCGGGATGAACCTGTTTACTGCCTCCTGACACTTTTGGGTAACATAGTCCATCATACCCCTGTACAGACTTGTCTCTGAGGTCTGTGTCCCAAGGTATTTCACTTAGGAAACTTCTCATCTGTTCATAATTCCCCTTTCGGTATGCCAGCCTTTTGATTCCTAGTTCTTTTTGGGGGGAGATAAGTCCTAGCTCTACCAGGTACTCAAAGTTCAATACACTGTGGTCACTCATTCCCAAGGGCGCTTCCATCTTAACTTCCCTTATATCCCATTCATTTAGGGTAAATATCAAATCAAGCATTGCTGGTTCATCTTCTCCTCTCATTCTTGTTGGCTCTTTGGTATGCTGGCTTAGAAAGTTTCTTGTTGCCACGTCCAGCAGCTTAGCTCTCCATGTTTCTGGTCCTCCATGCGGGTCTCTGTTCTTCCAATCTATCTTCCCATGGTTGAAGTCTCCCATAATTAGTAGTCCAGATCCATTCCTGCTAGCAACAGAAGCTGCTCTTTCTATTATGTTAATGGTGGCCATGTTGTTTCTATCATATTCCTGTCTAGGTCTTCTGTCATTTGGTGGTGGATTATATATGACTGCGACTATAATTTTTTTCCCTCCATTTGTTACAGTACCTGCTATGTAGTCACTGAAACCTTCACAGCCCTGAATATCCATCTCCTCAAAATCCCAGCCTTTTCTTACCAGCAGAGCTACACCACCCCCACCTCTTCCTTCCCTCTCTTTCCGCATAACATAATAGTCCTGTGGGAACACTGCATTTGTTATTGTTTTCGTGATCTTTGTTTCTGTGAGGGCTATTATGTCTGGGTTTTCCTCTAGTACCAGTTCTCCAAGCTCATTTGCTTTATTTGTAATTCCATCTATGTTAGTGTACATCGCTTTGAGGCTCACTTTCTTCTGTCCCTTCTCAAATCGCCTCCTTGGTGAGTGTTCTGCTGGTGGGGGAGGCTGTTCCATGGGTGTGAGGACCTGTGAGGTGGGTAACAGGATCTCAGAGGATACTGGAATGAGGGGCGGGGGATCCAGTGAAGGGGGAGGGACAGGGAGGGTATGGGGTGAAAGGGGAGGGAGGACGGAAAGGAAAGGGGGGGAGGGAGGACTCGGGAGGAGGGGAGGGGTAGAAGGGTGGGGATTGGGTGTGGGGGGAGGGAGATTTGGCTGAACTTTTGAGTGGGGGCAGGGAGGGTTTGGGGTAGGGGGGTTTTCTATGCAGACTATGTGTGTGTGTGTGTGTGTGTGTGTGTGTGTGTGTGTGTGTGCGTGCGTGCGTGCGTGCGTGCGTGTGTGTGTGTGTGTGTGTGTGCGTGCGTGTGTGTGGAAAAAAAATAGTAGTTATTAACAGTTGAGAGGCAGGCCGTAAGAACAAAGCTCAACCCCTTTAAACACAACTAGGTTAATACAGTTACATGACTTGAACGCCAAATTACATGGATCTGGCAAAACACTTGATGTTAGATAATATAAAAGTTTTTGAAACCAAACTTAAATTTTTTAACCCGATGTCGAGAATGGAACATTCAAATATTTTCCAAACCTTATAAAACACAAATCACAGATCGAATTCGTAAGAAAACAGACATTCAGAACCTTCAAATGCAATTTTCGAGCATCATTGACTCAACTGCTCATAATTTTTCTTACAAGAAAAGAAATTACAAAATACATAAAGTGTGCAGACAGTAACATTAGACAAATTAAACCTGGAAATGTTGCAGTGGATTGACATGGATAATTTTTCCATGCAGTTGATTTACAAAGCAACTAAATTTCAATGCACAATTTTGTTGACTAAAACTGACTAGGAAATATTGAAAGAGATCAGTTAGTGACTGGATTAGTTTAGAAAATTTCAGAAAATGAAATTCAGAAATTGGAATTCCATTCCTGAAAGTTTTGAGTGTGAAAAATATTGCAGTGGCATTATTTACAGTATTTTCACCAACATATTTTTGTGAGAAAATCCGTAGGAGCCGTGATGAGGGTTCGAACCTATGCGCTGTGAGTTCCCAGGCACACAGCACATTGGTTCGAACCCTCATAGCAGCTCCTACGGATTTTCTCATTGATGCATCACGATAGTGTGATTACGCTTTGTATATTCATGTGAGTAATTATTTTCAGTCATGAACTTTGTCAAGTCTAATTATAGGAGTAGACTTAATGATTAAATTAGTGCTGCAGCATAGCTCTCAAAACAACCAAATAAAAGTGTGATATAAATATGACGTCGTTGGTGGGGCAGCAAACATCTCAAGAATAAAATAACTGTATTTTCTTATACGTTATTTTCTGTTTTATAATTTTAACTAAAGTGTATAACTTCATATTCACATTTCTTGTTACTTATAAGTTACAGTACAAATTGTATGTAATAATTTTGAATTATCAGGTTAAAAAATATATATTAATAATTTTCAACAGTTAAAAAATTATTTCATATATATATATATAAATATATATATTTATAAAATAATATATTTATATTTATTTATAAAATAATATATAATATATTTATAAAATAATATATATATAAAATTATTTCATATATATATATATATATATATATGTCGTACCTAGTAGCCAGAACTCACTTCTCAGCCTACTATTCAAGGCCCGATTTGCCTAATAAGCCAAGTTTTCCTGAATTAATATATTTACTATAATTTTTTTCTTATGAAATGATAAAGCAACCCTTTTCTCTATGCATGAGGTCAATTTTTTTTTATTGGAGTTAAAATTAACGTAGATATATGACCGAACCTAACCAACCCTACCTAACCTAACCTAACCTATATTTATAGGTAAGGTTAGGTTAGGTAGCCAAAAAAAGCTAGGTTAGGTTAGGTTAGGTAGGTTAGGTAGACGAAAAAACATTAATTCATGAAAACTTGGCTTATTAGGCAAATCGGGCCTTGAATAGTAGGCTGAGAAGTGCGTTCTGGCTATTAGGTACGACATATATATATATATATATATATATATATATATATATATATATATATATATATATATATGTCGTACCTAGTAGCCAGAACGCACTTCTCTGCCTACTATTCAAGGCCCGATTTGCCTAATAAGCCAAGTTTTCATGAATTAATTGTTTTTCGACTACCTAACCTACCTAACCTAACCTAACCTACCCTTTTCGGTTACCTAACCCAACCTAACCTATAAAGATAGGATAGGTTAGGTTAGGAAGGGTTGGTTAGGTTCGGTCATATATCTACGTTAATTTTAACTACAATAAAACAAAATTGACCTCATACATAATGAAATGGGTAGCTTTATCATTTCATAAGAAAAAAATTTGAGAAAATATATTAATTCAGGAAAACTTGGCTTATTAGGCAAATCGGGCCTTGCAAAGTAGGCTGAGAAGTGAGTTCTGGCTACTAGGTACGACATATATATATATATATATATATGTCGTACCTAATAGCCAGAACGCACTTCTCAGCCTACTATTCAAGGCCCGATTTGCCTAATAAGCCAAGTTTTCATGAATTAATGTTTTTTCGTCTACCTAACCTACCTAACCTAACCTAACCTAACGTTTTCGGCTACCTAACCTAATCTAACCTATAAAGATAGGTTAGGTTAGGTTAGGTAGGGTTGGTTAAGTTCGGTCATATATCTACGTTAATTTTAACTCTAATAAAAAAAAATTGACCTCATACATAGAGAAAAGGGTTGCTTTATAATTTCATAAGAAAAAAATTATAGTAAATATATTAATTCAGGAAAACTTGGCTTATTAGGCAAATCGGGCCTTGAATAGTAGGCTGAGAAGTGAGTTCTGGCTACTAGGTACGACATATATATATATATATATATATATATATATATATATATATATGTCGTACCTAGTAGCCAGAACTCACTTCTCAGCCTACTATGCAAGGCTCGATTTGCCTAATAAGCCAAGTTTTCATGAATTATTGTTTTTTCGTCTACCTAACCTACCTAACCTAACCTAACCTAGCTTTTTTTGGCTACCTAACCTAACCTTACCTATATATATAGGTTAGGTTAGGTTAGGTAGGGTTGGTTAGGTTCGGTCATATATCTACATTAATTTTAACTCCAATAAAAAAAAATTGACCTCATACATAGTGAAAAGGGTAGCTTTATCATTTCATAAGAAAAAAATTATAGTAAATATATTAATTCAGGAAAACTTGGCTTATTAGGCAAATCGGGCCTTGAATAGTAGGCTGAGAAGTGAGTTCTGGCTACTAGGTACGACATATATATAAATATATATATATATATATATATATATATATATATATATATATATATATATATGTCGTACCTAATAGCCAGAACGCACTTCTCAGCCTACTATGCAGAGCCCAATTTGCCTAATAAGCCAAGTTTTCATGAATTAATGTTTTTTCGACGACCTAACCTACCTAACCTAACCTAACCTACCCTTTTCGGCTACCTAACCAAACCTAACCTATAAAGATAGGTTAGGTTAGGTTAGGTAGGGTTGGTTAGGTTCGGTCATATATCTACGTTAATTTTAACTCCAATAAAAAAAAATTGACCTCATACATAATGAAAAGAGTAGATTTATCATTTCATAAGAAAAAAATTAGAGAAAATATTTTAATTCATGAAAACTTGGCTTATTAGGCAAGTTGGGCCTTTCATAGTAGGCTGAGAAGTGCGTTCTGGCTATTAGGTATGACATATATATATATATATATATATGACAATGTCAGACCACGGAGGAAAAATGAAACAGGAAATTTCCTTAAGTACTTTCGTATATTAAATACATCTTCAGAAGGTCCTTCTGAAGATGTATTTAATATACGAAAGTACTTAAGGAAATTTCCTGTTTCATTTTTCCTCCGTGGTCTGACATTGTCACATTCTTAATCACGTGTTTATTTTCGTGATATACACACATATATATATATATATATATATATATATATATATATATATATATATATATATATATATATATATATATATATATATATGCAAACAAGCCTGAATGGTCCCCAGGACTATATACAACTGAAAACTCACACCCCAGAAGTGACTCGAACCCATACTGCCAGGAGCAACGCAACTGGTATGTACAGGGACGCCTTAATCCGCTTGACCATCACGACCGGACAAAAGGAAGTGATAGCCGAAGCTATTTGAACCACTTCCCCGCCTGCACTCGGATGGTAATCTTGGCATTTTATCAAATCACCTCATTCTTTGGGGCACACGTGAGGAACACAAATGCAAACAAGCTTGTTTGCATTTGTGTTCCTCACAAATAACTGGTTAGCTAGATAAGATAATTTCACACTTCGAAGGATTTAAGGTGAGTCCTAACTCCTAGGTTTCATCGATGTAAACCAGGGATCGTTATGTTCCTGCCAGGGATGTCATCATCCAGGAATCCTAAGTTGAGCTCTCTGGTCAATCTGCACGTGATCTCTTTAACAGCCATGCAGAAAAGAAAAGAAAAGGGGCAAGTGGGTCTCCCTGCTGGACACCTGCTGAAACTACTTCATGTTCCTAAACAACAGTGTCGATTCTTTACTGTAACCTGCAGAAACGAAGAGGAGTAAACAAATGAGGCTTGTTCGAACTGCTTTGATGTTCGAAATGGTTCGAAGCTTGTACGAACCATATATCTTTTTTCCTGGTTGAAAGTATTTCCAAACTCAAGTTTAATTACTGTTCTATTTTCCGAGAGGTGATTAGCGTAGGATTTTGTTGTGTGAGCTGCTGCTTCACTGCCATGGAAAGCGCTAAAGCTCTTAGTTAATGGGGTCGAAGCATCATAGCAGCTTTCATACGGAAGTTTTTGACAGCCACCCTGATAAAGAGGTGGTGAAG